>NW_006159795.1:331380-404738 GCF_000334495.1 Tupaia belangeri chinensis
CTCCCAGAGTTTTCCCAGTGTTTTCCAGGAGCAGTTTTATAGTTTGAGGTCTTAGATTTAGATCTTTGATCCACCTTGACTTGATTTTTGTCAAAGGTGAGAGGTAGTGGTTCAGATTCATCTTTCTGCAAGTGGAAATTCAGTTTTTCTAGCACCATCCAAAGAATTAATCTTAATAAACAATTTGTACTGTTACTGATGTAGACATTGATATTTTCAAAAAGTATATTTCTATTTGTGTGGACAATGCAGTTCAATGACTAAGCTGGTTTAAACATTTAGTCAAAATTAAGTAATTGTTGAAATAGATGATTGAGAAACAATTCATTTTTATTCACCAGAGGGCACATGTGCTTACCAGAAAGAGACAAAAAGAGAGAAGGAGGAGAAAGGGCTCCCCATGGCTAACGGTCATGCCACTATCAAGGGCTGCGAGAAGGAGAAAAAGGAAAAGAAAGGAAAAAAGCCCTTATGAAACAAATATGGAAATACTCTCAAGCATTTCTAAGTCAACTAAGTCTCTTCCACAATAATTAATATGTATATATACATATATATATATATATATATATATATACACACACACACACACACACACACACACACACTCACACACACACATATATGCTGGCCCTCATATAATAATAATATTTTTTGAGTTAAAATTATTTTTTTTAAAGTTTCACAGAGCTAGAGTTAAATAAAGGGGACCTAGTAGTCTCCATGGAGAGGACAAGGCCCAGATCAGGCTAATTTTCAGTTAAAAAATCAGACTAAGTTTTTTTTTTAAACATTGCTTTCAACCTCAGAGAGCTTATCTCAGAGGAGGATGAATTTATGCTTGTCTATTTATTCACAGAAAGAAATTTATTGAACACCTAATACGTATCAAGTGCGAGAATGGTGAAAGAAGACAACATAAATATAATCTCTATGGCTTAGTTTCCCCCAGATTCAACTGGCCAATCACAACATGATGAATCTTCTTGAAAGCATGTTAAGATTATTTATTCAAATTATGAATTCATCAAAAATTATTTTTCATTAGCGATTGCTATTCAGAATATAGTAGATTAATTATGAAAGTAACCACTGGGGAAATTAAAATAACAATGAGGTCCAGGTGGTGGCATGGTAGTTAAGGTAGCTGGATTCCATGTGGTTGACTGTGCGGTTTGATTCCCAGATCAAGTGGCTTGACAAACATGAAGGGTGTGTGTGCATGTGCATGCATGTGTGAAATTCTGAGAGGAGAAATGTAAGAAAAGGAATTGTGGAGAGAATGTTTCCCTAGGGGATGCTTCCTCAGTTTCCCTCTCTCTGTCTCTCTCTCAGACAAGTGTATGTCCCCTCTAGCAAATTAAAAAAAAAAAAAATTACACATTTATTTAAATGGTTAAAATAAAAAAAGTAAAACTGACTATATCAGTTGCTGACAAGTTTGTGAAGCAACAGGATCTTCTATTCATTGGTGGTCCAGCTGATCTGAAAACTTATGTCCCTATAAACATCTGCATGTGAATGTTTATGCCAACTTTATTTATAATCGTTCAAAATAAAAAGCAAGCAAAATGTCTTGCAATGGCTAAATGGATAAACAAGTTGTGCTACATCTTCTATACAATGGATTCAGAGTTAAAATGACTGAATTATCAAGCTATGCAGAGCTATGGGTGGGTCTTGAAATGCATATTTCCAGGTGAAAGTAGTGAGTATAAACAGGTTACAAATTTATGATTCCATTAAGACAACATCCTAGAAAAGGCAAAATATAGAGAGAAGAAACAGATCAGTGGTTCCCAGATCTTGAGTAGAAAAAAGGATTGACCAATGAAACTTTTTTTAAGGTAAAAAACTACTCTGTAGGATAGAATTATGATGAATATATAACCCTATGCCTATGTTGAAATTCATAAATCTTTGCAACACAGAGTGAACTTTACTGCATGCAAATTAGAGTGAGAAAAAATGTTTAGAAGGTTAGGCAATCCCAGGGTGGAATTCAGAAGTGACAAAAGAAATTGTATTGCAACTATATGAAGCAATGTCATTGCAGGGGTTGAGGAGAAAGGTACTGGCCTAAATAACTTCAGAAATGACAATAAAGACAAAAGGAACTGTGTGTAAGCACTGCATGCTATTTGATAAAACCAAATCCCACATAGGTACAAGTTAATTCTCTAACCACTCCACAATCATGTCTCAGTATCCTAGGAAGTTGGTTTTGGGACACCCTGTAGACAATAGAATCTGAGAATTCTCAAGTCTCTTATATAAGATCTCACAGTATTGGATTTAACCAACGCACATTCTCCAATGCACTTTAAATCATTTCTAGTTTACTAATCTGATATATGTAAATGCTACGTACATAGCTATTATTACGTATTGTTTAGGAAATAATAACAAGGAAGAAGTCTGTACATATGTAGTACAGATACAATTATTTTTATTCAACATTTTAAATTTGCAGTTGTTCAGATCTATAATTTGGAACCCATGGATACAAGAAATGACAGTGCATGTAGACTGGAAATTAATAATTAAATAAATGGATAGTAGATGGTGGGAACTAGATTTCTTTAATTTTTAAAAGAATTATTCACATAATTTTATTAATTATCATTATTATTTTTTAAAATTATTTAACGTTAATTATTTATTTATTTTAAGTTGATCAGAGAAAGAGAGAGAGAAAGCAAGCCTCCAGGCCCAGTACTTGAACTGCGGTCATCCATGTGGGAGTTCAGCACCTTAACTATCATACCACTTGCCAGCCCCATATTATTGTTATATTTTAATTTGACTAGAGAGAGTGAGAGAGAGGTAATGTGAGAAGGCAAGCCACCACATCTAGGATACAAACTGCAGTCAGCCATGTGAGAGTCCAGTGCCTTAACCACCACATCACTAAGCCCCAGAAACTAGACTTCTTATTGCTGGGATTTGAGGATAGAAAAAAAGAGGGGAAGCTAAAATGATTCTTGTAGTAACAGAGTGGGAGATATCAATTTAAATAAATATGTAGTTTAATATAGGTACAGATAGTTGCGTATAGAACTTTTTATAGATACAGGTATATATTCAAGCTGGTATATAAACATACATTTGCTTGATTTGCCAGATAAAATGTCCTAGTAGTAACAATTCAGTAGTGATGAGCACACCTAACACCCAGATCTTGGTTTGCAATGCTATTCTGCAATAAAAGGAACAAAGGCTTCTTGGAAAATGGTTGATTTTAGGACAAGAAAAATACAAAAGACTAGCCCAACTTATCTCGTAGTGCTCAAAATTAAGAAATACCCAAACAAACAAATAGAAGATCTAGGCCCCATGGAAGTATATCCAAGAGACACAAGAACAAACCAAAAGAGCTACATGGCCAAAGCTGGACCTTGTACAAACAAATAAAATTATATTAGTACTATTACATTATAACCCAACGTATAAAGTATTTTAAGTCCATACTAATATAAATAAATGAATTAAATGAATAAATAGGCACAGTAGAAAAGTCTCCAATGCAGAAGAATTTAGTTACTCTACCTTCAAGGAATTGGAAGGTAATTCCTCTATTATTTTTTTTGGAGAAGTTTTTGTTATAGGGCTCATGTGCTCACCAGAGAGACAGAAAGCAAGAGATCACTCACCACTGAGGGAATGACTACCATGCAGTCCTTTCACCACCATTCTCCTCTTGGGATTTTGGGCTTGTACACTCACTCACCTGGAGTGAGTTTCAAGTCACCATTCCCAGCACTTGAACCGCAATCGACTATGTGGAAGTCCAGCAACATAACCATTATTCCATCTGTTGGTCTCTGCTGTACTTCTTAATTGTGGCTTGTATGGTGATTTCCTTTCAAGGATGAAAAGGATAGAAATGGAAACAAATTCTTTCTGGTGAAGAAATCTCACAAATATTACCTGACTCAGGTGGTCAAGGTCACCATGAATAGCGATGTCAAGTCAGCGGTATGTACCTTGGTATACATAATGTGATGAGAATGGCATTTTATCTCTGTGACCATCTTTCCCAAACATAATCACAGTCTGATCATGAGAAAACACAAGAGCAAAAACAAACAAAAAACCCAGTTGAATCCTAATTGAAGAACAACATTCTACAAAATAGCCAACTGGTACTCTTCAAAACTGTCCAGATCTTCAAGAATAGGGAAAGTCTGAGAACCTTCATGCCAAATTAGAGCCTAAGGAAACATAATGACTAAATGTAATCTGGTATCCTAAATAGATCCTGAAAAACAAAATAACATCAGGTAAAAATTTTAAAATTCTGAATGATGTATGGATATTAATTCATAATGATATATTACTGGGTTTTGGGGAAAGTCATGAGGCATTTCTGCATAGAAAAACATAGTAAATATGTCATGATTTTCCCAATGACCTAATAGTTCCCTAGTTGTGACAAATATGCCCTATTAAGATGTTAATAATAGCAGAAACTGGGGGTACATGGGACAGTTTGAATTATTTTCATAGTTTTTCTGTAAATATAAAACTATTTTAAAATAAAACCTTTTAAAAATGAAATGGTTATCCTTTATAATATAATGTCTCAGATCCTCCCTTCAAGTGGTGGGATCTATTTCTGTCCCTTAAATTTGGGCTCACTTTTCAAATTGCTATGGCCTTTAAATGTAGTGGAAATGTCTGGACCAGCAGTTGGAGTAATGGCTATGTTGCTAGATTCCCATGTAGTCGACCGCAGTTCGGTCTGGACCCAGTAGCTTAAACTCACACTGGGCACATGTGCGCGCATACCCAAAATCCTGAGAGGAGAATGGAAGACGAGGGATTGCAGCGTGGCCATCCCCCTGGGGGGTTATTTCTCGCTTTCTGTCTCTCTGTCTTCATCTTTCTGGCAAGCACACACACCTATGAGCAAAAACCTCTCAAAAAAAAAAAAAAAAGTAGTGGAAACGCTGTCATGCCAGTTCCAAACTTAGGCCTCAAGAGGCCTCACAACTTCTGTTTTTGGAATTCTGTTACTGCTGTGTGACCAAGCCTGGGCTATCTGTGTGGAGAATAAGAAAAGTAAATGAAAAGCCAGGTTTTTTTTCAGCTGCAGTCACTCTAGGCAGTTCCTATCCAGCTGTATCCCAAACAGGTGGGAAAGCTCGAATGCAAATGAATGAGTAAATCTGACTCAGAGAATAGCTACTCGATCTTCCTATAGACTCATAAAAATGATATTATTAAGTCACTGAGTTTTGGGGAGGATTTTTACATAGGCTTTGCTAGTTGGTACATATAAATATTTGTGTTTTGATTATACATGCCTGCTTTCTTTTTTGAAATAAAAGCTTCATCAATATGAAAAATAATATAAACTGCAGAATAGTTTTCTCTTCTTTCATATTATGATATATGCTTACCTACTTAATTCCTCATAGCCATGTATACAATCCCATTTGTACTCAAACTCACACAGAATTCTCCCTTCTTGCTTACAAATATGTACCCAGATTCAAGTGAAGCTGTTGTATTAGCAAGGAAGTGATAGCTTCTTTATTTTTCTATATCCAGGAAAAGATAATGGCATTTCAGAAAAATAGTTTTGTATTATATAGCCTTGCTGTCCTGATAAGTCACTTCCCCTTTGACTGTAAGAATATTTATCATCATCCGTTGTGATGCAATTTCAGTGTATCTCCCTGAGAGGAATATATTTTCTTGCCCCCTCAATAATGGGCCTAGTCGCATGATTTACTTTATTCAATGGAATATAAAATGCTCATGATATTCAAATAGAAGCATCAGGAGCCAATGCACAACTGACCACCATTATTCTTTTCCTCTTCCATAAGAGCAGCATAATCAGAAGGCGGCTTTTCTCTCATCCTTCGCCTCAGAATGAGAAGTCACACGGAGCAGTTCCAAAACAGTTGACATCAAATGTAAGGCAACCACGTTTTTGAGATAAGCCACTAAAATATGAAGAGCATATGTTACCTTGGCCAATGCTGACACAACTTCCTATTTGCATATAAAATGATAAATGACTGAAAAGAGTTCATAAATTCAAAATGTAAAATACTAAAGGGACCAGCAGATTACATAGCGATTATTTTACTGGACTCCCACATGGCCAACTACAGGTCGAGTCCCGAACTTGAAAATCATGCTGGGTGCATGTGCGTTTATGCCCAAGGAGAATGGAGGAGAAGGGATTGCGGTGTGGCCATCCCTTCTGGGGGTTGATTTCTCACTTTCCCTTTCACTGTGTCTGTCTCTCTCTCCCTGGTGACTGTACATGCCCTAAAGCAAAAAAACAAACAAACAAAAACCAAACAAACAAAAAAACAAGACCAAAACCGAAGAAAAACAAAAAATACTAAACCTATCTACATTTGACTGAACTGCATTGCTACCTATTAAAGATATGCAAAAAGGTATTGGCATGGACTAAAAATGGTGTGTGTGTATGTAATTTATTGTGCTATGTTATTACTTATTTATTTTAGAACATTGACATTTCACTACCACTCCCTGAAAAGATCTGTTATTTATTTATTTATGTACTTATTTATTTAATAAGTTTTGCCTTTTTAAATGATATACAGATCACATCATTGTAGAAAATTTGAAATAAAAAGCAATGGCTATATTATTTATACACTGTACAAAAATAAAGTACAATTAAATTTCTTTGATTTAGTAGTAATTCACAGATACAAAATAAAATAGAATTTTTATTCCTTTATTTTCATTTTAAAAGGCCTAGGTATTTTCGGAATGATCAATGTTCATATACAAGAGCAGTCAGTTTGGCTTTCAGCAAATTGGTTGTTTGGTGAGTGGGTTTTTCAAGGAACAACTTAAATTTCAGAAATTAGTTATTCCTCACAATCTTTACTATCCTAGAATATGCACCGTAGGTTCAGGAGAGGTTGAGCATAATATAAGAATTTTAGGCAACAGAGAATATTTTGATGTGTCTAATTCTATGTTTTTACTAACATCAACTTTGGAACTATAACCAAGAGAAGATAATGTGCATTTCTCAAGAAAGCAGGAGAATATAAAAAATGGAAACATGAGTCCAATGTTATACTTAAAGAATTATACCAAGCTTAGACATCAAGATTTCCATGTCAGGGACTAGATCAATATGATTCCACTTTAATGCAAGAGAGAGAGGAGTCTGACCTTCTCTACCCTGGACTCAGCAATGTGACAGTGGAGTGGAGATGTCAGGGACTATGGGTGGGAATAGGTGGAAATCAGCCTGGACTATGCACATAAGCTCTACGATGTCAATGATATGAAAAATGCTGTCATTGACACTGAAGGCCTTGGGATTATATTGTTTGGGGTCCAGAACCAGCATCTACTGTTTCAGTCAAGGGTATTCTGAAAATGCTCTACCTTTACTCTAGACTCCAGGGGAGGGAAAACCTGAGATATAGTTCAAGTTATTCTTAACCAATGTCTTTTGCAGTTCAATATGAACTCTAGATTACTTTCTGATAACTGTACACTTCTCAAAACGTATAATCAGGCCAGTGGTCCAGAGTGAGCCCACATTATATCTAAGAAGAAGGTTTCATGGGATTTTCTCCATCAATGTGAAAGGTCTAACATCTCCTTGTGTGGGGACAAACTCAGACATGGTATGTAAAGAGATGTCTTAGAAAGGCAAGATCTGCCCAGAGTGTTTAAAAGTCTTACAAAGGCAGGGATTTTTGCCATTTTCCTTGAAAGTCTGAAGACTCAGGATGGATGGGCCACTTCATGGTACCTCTGGCCAATAACACCCTTTACACCTACATTAGAAATTTGCTACCCTCCAAAGCCTGTCTGAGAATGAAGTACTTTCCTACTGACACTAATGTTTGCTGGGTGTTCAATTTAAATGCTGAAAAGAACTTAAGACTTGAGCATCATCTTGGATATGATAACTTAGGAAACCTGGGGTGACTGGTGAGGATAACAGAATTATTCCCAGGATGCATAAGCATCTTCACATTGCTTTTCTGATATTCCCTATTATGGGTTTATGCTCAGTGGCTAAGCAGTGCATGAGGACAGAGAAGGTTTGGATTAAGAACATTTAGAATCCACAAATTACAATTATATTTTGGTACAGCCCTAACCTTTCTTACTATATGTCAAAATAAAGATAAATAACTGTAAGGACATATAGGAGTGTTCTGACATGCCTAAGAATATTATATTTAATGTTGTTCCTAAAACTTACAAGTGTTAATTCTTCTAAAAAGATATTTTGGGATCATCTATACTTTTTTGATGCAATAGGCATGATATTAATATATCTAAGCAGTCATCTATCAGTGAGATGAACTCATTTATTCTGTCCAGTAGTGACACTGTCTGTGAATTTTATCTCCATAAATCACTAAGCTTGTGTTATGTAAACTGTGAAATGAAGTTAAAACTAACCAATGATGGGACCAGCAGTTAGCATAATGGCTATGTCGCTGGACTCCCACGTAGTCGACCATGGTTCGAGTCCCGGACTCAGTGGCTTAAACTCACGCCAGGCGCGTGTGGGTGCGTGCCCAAAATCCCGAGAGGAGAACAAAGGAGAAGGGATTGCAGCGTGGCCATCCCCCCTGGGGGGTGATTTCTCGCTTTCCATCTCTCTGTCTCTCTCTGTCTGTCTGGCGAGTGCACGTGCCCTATAGCAAAAACCTCTCCAAAAATAAATTAATTAATTAAATTAAATTAAAAAACAAAACAAAAAACAAAAAACTAACCAATGATTTCAGAAGTTTTTAGGCACTGGAAAGAGAAACACACAGAGTGTAGAAAGACTGTCAAATCTCTTTCTAAACCTGAGAGGAACAGGGAGGCGCTGGGCTACCTGAAAGACAGAGGCAGTCAAGACAATCACAATGACTTAGAGATGGGAATGAGCTCAGTCCACTCACATAATATGTGCTATTGTGCTCCGGCTTAGTTAGAAGCCAAATTCAGGAAGCACATTCCATTAGACTAAATAAAGCTTCGATCATGTGTAAAATTTCCAACTTGAATAGGCAGCCGTCCTATCACTCATCGGGCTAGATGCATTTAATGGGTGTAATTTCTTCCTCATATTTCTATGCGTTTATTGTTTCATTTTTATTATAGAAGTTTGGACATCTTAGGAAGCTTATTATTTTCTGTTAAGCCTAGGCTTAAGTAAATACTGTTCTACAGGGTGGACATGCAAATATGTTTCCTTTAGATTGTCAAAAGAATAGGGCAATCTGATTCAATTTAACTACGAGATTAGAAGAAAGGAAAAGTGAAAAAAATAAAAACAAACAGAAAAAGAAACTATAAGCACCAAGCCAGTGTAACTTGAGACTATAAAAATCATTTAGGAAGAATTCAAAACTGTGAATTCCTCAATTCCAGAGGTTCTGATACTGTAGATGCAAGATGCAATTCCGAAAATAAAGTACTTTAAGAATTGTTTGTAATTTTTCATTTTGAATAGGTGAACATTTCCTTGGGCCTTGTATACTACATTAGACTGGGCCTTAAATTGCTTACATCACAAGACAGAGATGAAAGATGAAGAATGTTCTTTTTATTCGATTAAGGCTAATTATCTGAATAACTGAATGGCATAAATTGACTCTGCAACGTTTTTGTTTTTGTTTGTTTGTTTGTTTGTTTTTTGGAGAGGTTTTTGCTACAGGGCGCGTGTGCTCGCCAGAAAGACAGAGAGAGACAGAGAGACAGAAAGCGAGAAATCACCCCCCAGGGAGGGATGGTCATGCCACAATCCCTTCTTCTCCGTTCTCCTCTCGGGATCTTGGGCACGCACGCACACGCGCCCGGCATGAGTTTTAAGCCACCGGGTCTGGGACGCGAACCACGGTCAACTACGTGGGAGTCCAGCGACATAGCCATTATGCTGCTGGTTCCCCCCTGCAACGTTTTAATTTTGAGAATGAACGACGTTTACCAGAGCTGCTGAGCTACACAACTTTTGAAGATTGTGTGATGCAGGTCTCAGCTGGCTGCTGACCAGAGCTTCAGTCCTAAACAAGTGTTCATTGGGATTGAAGTGAGTTGAGTGTAATTCTATATGTTCTGGCAGACTTGCCAAGGCAGTGATATGCCGAAAACAAACAAACAAACAAACAAACAAAACCTAGAAAATGGGTCCCACAGTAGAGATTTAGCCTGGATAATTGAGCATGAGAAGTGGTTGATTTAGTTCCTTGTAGGAACCTTGTTAGGCTGAAGGGGTTTCTACTAAGAATTCCCCATAATTCTCCAGTTTGTACACCCAGAAGTTGTGTCTGAAACAAAAAAATTAAAGAGCACATTGTTTGGATGGTGATTTTAGGCAATACTGGTAGAAAAGAGGAGAGCAATGAAATTGGCAAAGAGAGACAATTAATATGGGTTCTTCATCAAGAAAATTAACACTGTGGACAACCAGGGTTTAATGCTATTGAAGACTCTGGAGATAGTGTAGAATTTGTGCTTCAGCATTCGTTTCCCAAGGTGAGAGGGAGCTGGGATACTTATACACTGACTCCATCCTCATTGGTTGAAGTTTGCTCCAAGAAAATATTAATTCCCTTGTATTTACAGTCAACCTCTTGACATGGGCAAATTAGGCTTTCCAGGGAGTCAGAGTAATTTCTCAGGCAAAGGGGCAACCTGTGGCAATTGGGATTCAGGCAAATATGCACTGAAATGGTGAGGACCAAAGATGTGAAAGGAACACAAAGAGCATCAGCTAGAAAGATGAACAATCCATAAGGGACATTAAATTATCACAGCACTGATAAATTCGATTTATAGTAACAGATCACTTTGATCTCAATTTGAGAGTTCTTCCTAAGTGGTAAAATGTAGCCTCTGAAGTAGAGGATTCCCTCAATGAAAAATTTAAAAGCAGTTCTTGTTTGCATGTTGTAGATTTGCTGAAGTTTTTTCCCCATCTAAATGTGGATTCCATGCTATAACCTTAACTAGCTAAATGTTACCAGAAATAGATTTAAAGTGAAAAGAAATCCTAACATTAAATGACACATGGCAAAATGTTACTTACCTGACATTAGTCATGTATTTTCCAAATGGAAATGGCTTGATATGCCCTCCTGTGAAGTTTTCAGTTCAGAAAAATGTAGGTAAGAAATTATGAGTTTCTTCTTTAAACTTTAAATTTTTTTTTTAATTGAAAAGTTTCTTTCAGTCCTTCATGAGTACATAATGATTAATAGGTAAGAAGCATCATACTGAAGAGATGCCAGATTTTTAGCACATCAAGAAAAATCTTACATGGTTTTATATGGTACTTTAGGAAACCACCAAATCTGGTAGACAAATTAAATGAAAATCTGGTGTTATTTTAAATATGTTCAGTACCTTCTTCCAAAATGTTGCAGGAGTGTTCACAGCTGCACAAACTACAGTTTTGAGAAGAATTAAAACCATCCTCTTGTTCATGGAAATCAAACAATCGCAGTACTTATGGACACTGCCCTAAAGCTATATGAATAGAATCATAGCTGGATTTTTCCCCCCACTGGAGATTTGCAAACTCATCAGATGGAGACACTGCAGAGAGTAGCATGCCAGATTCAGATTTCATTCTGCCTCTGGTCAGTTCTGAAATTCAGAAGACTTCCTCTTGTGTGCTTTGATTTGAGCAAGCTACATTTAATTTTTATACACACAGACGTACATACAAGGTACGATTGTATGATTGTTTAATTGTGCCTTTAAATTCAATTTATTCCCACTTCCACTTTTTGCCTTCTAGCAATATTTACAAACTGTAGAAGGGCTTCCTGGCTACAGTCATGCCAGGGAATGCTTTCCAAAGTAACCCAGTTTAAAATTACCAGCTTAATACTAAGATAATTATTATCAAAAGATACTCTAAATTGAGTACCATGTCTCAAAGTTTTCTTATGTTGTGGTCTTTGTTATATGTAGGTACTCTTTTCTGTGATTGAAAACAATTGTTGAAAACATCTTTTCTAAGAGAAAAATAATCTACCAATATTGTAATTTGAATATGGATATAATTTTACAATTTGGACTGACTGCTCATTTGGATACTTCTAGTATTGTTTTATTTTTGAGAATGAAAAGCCAAAAATATCAGCTGTGAAACCCCCAAATTGACCACTGGCTATTGAGAATTTTATGTCTCATAAAGATAAAAACCACATTAAAGGTGTTCAAATTGGAAAAGGAGTTGATTAGATAAGAGGGAATAGAATGAGTTGAAAGAGATACTGTTTAAGAGATGTAAGGGTTGGCCCCACAGCCTTGTGGTTCAAGGAGCCATATCCCACATGACTGATTACAGTTTGAATCCCAGATCCAATGGTTTAAAAAAAAATGTGGGGCACATGTACCTTCCCAGTTCCAAAGGTTTAAAAAAATGTGGGGCACATGTACCTGAATGTCCAAAACCCCAACAGGATGGAGAAAATGAGGGGAAGCAATTGTAGCAGGACCATGCCCCATTAGAGATGACTTCTCCCTCTCTATTTCTCTCTTTCTGGAAAGTGCATGTGCCCTCTGGAAATTAATAAAAGACAAGAAAGAAGAAAATCGTATGTATATCTTTCACTTTAAGTTATATTCTTTCTATGTTCTTTTGACTACAGAAATGGAGGGTGACAAAGGGACTGCAAAGAAGGATAGAAATAGACAACAAGAAGGACAGACACCATTTGAGGATTCATAGTGATAAAAACAATGAGACAATTAGCATGCTTCTTGGATTTAGTTCCCTCATCTAGCTATAAAATGCTGTTGTTGATGAGCATAATCTCCAAAGACTCAAATAAGTGAAAAAAACTTTAGTTGTTTACTTTTCAAGTAAGAATGTGACTTTAGTCACTAGTCAATGAAACATCTCAGAATGACTGTCTTTCATGTCTTTGGACAAACTATACCCTTGTAAGATAACTTATGAGATCAAATTATCTTCCAGTATTTTGCATTTTTTTCCTACACACAAAAATCAGGCCATTCAAACTTCTGAAATGACTTAAGTAAAATTCCCAAATGGCAGAAACAGGCTCCAGGACAACAAAGTTACTTGATAGTTTATTTGCAAGGAGCTTCACAGGCCCAGATGCCAGGAGACCTCATCACTGACCTCCAAAGTGCGGGTATTAACTACACATAAACAATTAATCTCCAGGTCAAGTTAGACATTGCCTAATAGTTTAAGGAATGAATCTTGCCTTGTGGTGCAGATGTTTGGTCCCCATAGAAATAACAAACACTAGCCACACATCAACTATTTTAGTTCTAGAACTTTTGTCAGTACAGAAGTAGAGTCATCTCTATTTCTACCTCTGAGGAGGGTGAAGACTATGCATCTCATCCTGCCTTGGACATGAGGCAGCATGATGCTCCCAGCCATTTTCATTTAGAGGGGCCAGAGTCTGTGTTAGAGTAATAAAGATGTGTGTCAAATGACTCCATCATGCAAGTTCCTGGAGGATTTGTCCCAAAGGTTTGGCTAACTTGACTCCTTATTCCCACATAAATACTTGAGACTATGTCTATCCTGGCTTATTCTCACAGAGCACTAGCCTGTCATAAGGATCATGAAGGTCCTGCATGGTTAGAGAGCTGGTCTTAAGTCAACTCAACAAGTTATGTCAGCTTGTTGGCCTTACCAAGGTCATTCATGGTTCTACTGCTGAAGTTTGGCTGTAGTAATCATCATTTGTCTAGATATTTCTAATTCTAGTAGGTCCAAAAGACACATAAACTAAGAATATAGAGTAGTCATTTTGTAAATAAAATTAAGTCACCAAACTCCCAATATAATGCTGGAAACAAAAGAAATGTATTTTAAGTTCAAATGTTCCACCAAACTTGTTAACTAGTCAAAGTATCCTTAGAGCATTGAGACCAGCACTCCAGTATACCCCGTGTATCATTAAGGGCGCAGCTTGGGGAACTCTTGCACTCTAAGTTCTCACTTGTAACCAACACTAAAATAAGGATACAGAGAATTGCCAAAATCCTTCAAAGCTATGCTTGTGATGACTTCTGGTCATACAATGTCCACGTCCTCCAGGGAATCACTGACTTGATTTCTCGCACCTCAAGGATTCCTTTTGCCTTTTTGGTAACTTCACGCAAATGGGATCATATATTATACATTCTTGTCATTGGTTACTTCTGCTCAACATAATGTTTGTGTAATTCATCATTGTTGTTGCATGAAATTATTGTTCATTCAGATTCATCACTACATAGTTTACCATTGTGTAAATATATCACAGTTTAACCACAAACCTATTGAAGTGTAACAGAATGATCTCATGTTTTTGGCTATTGCAAATAAAGCCATCTGAACATTCATGTATATTATGCATGTATATGCATTTCTGAGGGAATATTTAATATTAGTAGTTGAATTCCTAGTTCCTAGGGAATTCATATGTTCACATGAAGCAAACATTCCCCAATTTATGAAGTATTGATATTTGTATCAATTTACACACCATTAGAAGCATGTAAAACTCTTGGTGGGTCGACAGCCTCATTAGTACTTGATGTTTCTTTTTCATTTTATCCAATCTGCTGGGTATTTCAAGGCACATGATTTATGTAGGTAAAGTATATACAGATTAAATCAATGTTGGCGAAATATTGATCAGAATAAAAGAGGAAAAAGCATTTAAGCAGCATGTGGACTTCATTTAATCACTCATTAATTAGTTTAGTACATACAAACATCCAAGAGAGGTTATATGAAAATTGAACAACTGGGCCCAGCAAGTGACATGGTGGTAGAGAAGCTGGACTCCCACATGGCCAAATGTGGTTTGAGTCTCAGACCCAGTGTCTTGTATTCTCACTTTCCCCCCTCTCTCTGTCTCTCTCTGGTCAAATTAAAAAAAAAAATCAATAAAATTAAATAAATAATTCTTAAAAATTGGAACTAAAAAAGGATGCAATCGATAGTTAAGTATTTTCATGCAGTTTTAATTATTTTGTATCTGAATAATGCCTTATTCATATAAAATAGATGTGCTCAGGAAATAGGGCATTTTTTAAATCTGTGTTCATGTCCTTTTCAGAAAAATGCTAAGTGCCTTCCAAACTTCTTTGTGATTTCACTGTTATATTTATTTCCAACAATAAAAATAATAATAAAAACAGTAATATATCAATGATCTAAGTAATTGGGCTCATTGACTTTTACAACATGCTTTCATTCATATTTTTCTGACGTGATTCTCACAATTGTGAGATGAAAGTAGATTTTTACCTTTTATTTACACAATGCAGAGGACAGAGGTTCTGACCTAAGAAGGTACTTTACCAGATGGTTAGCATTAATAAGAAGAGATTAAATGGATCTTGGATTTGAGCCAAGGACTTTCTATTTCTCAGCACTTGATGCATTTTCTTACCTTCAACATAGTTCTGCTAATAGAGCCGCTGTTCTGAAAGAGATTCTTTGTATAATAACTTTATATATTTTTTAAAAAAACATTTTATTTATTGTTATTCTTCAATTTAACCAGAGAGACAGAGAGAGTGAGAAGGCAAGTCAACAGGGTCAGGACTTGAACCACAGTCGGCCATGTGGGAGTCCAGCACCTTAACCACCATACCACCTGCCAACCCCAATAACTTTATAATTATAATTTTACTTAGTCATTGCTATATAAATGAGGCCAAGTTAAGTTTCCCATTTCATAAATAAAGAAAAATGAGTTCCAAAGGAATTAAAGAATGTTCCATATTTTTAATGACTAGACAGCCAACAAGAGAAATAACTACAGAAATCCCAACATGTTGATGGACTTCTTAAATTCTTTCTACTAAAATAGATGTGCTCAGGAAAGAGGGCATACATGTAACCATACATATTAGAATGCTTCTGACCATAATAATCATAGTTATAACCTTTGAATTTCATGTTTCTCTGTGATTGAACTCATAATTTCTTCAACATAGCCAAAACCAGCATTATAAACCTTGGAGACTCAGATATGGACCAACTCCAACTCAGGATTCTAGATGGACTTTTGATTTAAATTAAGCAAATAAATCATAATCATTGTCCTAGTTCCTTGTCTAGTCCACATTCAATAGTAGATAAAAATGTAACTCTACAATATTAATTACTGGCTTGTTGATGAGTCCAGGCTTTCAGAACTCAGAGGCAAAATGTAGATCCCAAATTTTAATGTGACAAAAGTATTAATATCAGGTAGTTTGAAATGGTGTTTAGTTAGCCTTTTTTTTCCCTTCAGATTACGCTGTTTGGGAGTAGGATGGGTAATAGGAAATGAGTTTGTGAAATTTATCAGTGGGTCCTTCTCTAAAAAAGAAAAGGAAAAAAAGAGCCCTCCCAGTGTTTTCTGCAAGGCCAAACAATAAAAAAGCTTTATTGTTTCTTTGTTAATCCTTCCAACTGGAAAAGAAATCCCAAGGGGAGAGTTAGCCTAAACAAGTTAAGATGGTGTATTAAATATTTCACAGACTCCAAGTTTGGAGTCAGCATCCTGCCAAGTGAATATGTCTAAATCAAGGTGTTAGGATTAATGTACATTCTTCATAGGATTTAGGTCATCTCAGTGACCAAATTTCACTCTAATAGTGGCAAGGTCCTAAAACCCATGAGACCAGATTATAATATCCACAGGACAATTAAAGGATAGAACAAATAAAAAATATTTCAGATTTATCATTTTGATTAATTTGTTTTATAAATTAAATAGATTGCTCAAAAATATATCAAAGAGAAAAAATGTTTAT
Source organism: Tupaia belangeri chinensis (assembly GCF_000334495.1). Taxonomy (NCBI): domain Eukaryota; kingdom Metazoa; phylum Chordata; class Mammalia; order Scandentia; family Tupaiidae; genus Tupaia; species Tupaia belangeri. The sequence continues at coordinate 348,139 of NW_006159795.1, forward strand.
TGATGGTTTTATCTCAGTCCCAAACTACCTGATGTGAAATCAAATAAAAAGAAAAAAATAATTAGAAAAGCCTGACTATATAGAAATGAAATATTAATTTTTAAAAGACTTATTTGTAGACAGGATAAACTTTCTATATATTGAATCATACTTGTGCATTCAAGAGAAAACTCAATTTGTTCAATTTTTCTTTCTTTCTTTCTTTTTTTTTTTTTGAGAGGCTTTTGCTATAGGGCACGTGCACTTGCCAAAAAGACAGAGAGACACAGAAAGTGAGAAATCATCCCCCAGGCGGGTGGCTACACTGCAATCCTTTCTTCTCCATTCTCCCTTGGGACCTTGGGCACATATGCACACGTGCCTGGCATGAGTTTAAGCCACCAGGTCCAGTACTTGAGCCACAGTCAACTACATGGGAGTCCAGAGACATAGCCATTATGCCAACTGCTGGTCCATGTTCAATTCTGATTTATATGAATTTCACACACAAAAAAAAATCATAACACAAATTTTTTCTGGAACTTCGAAGAAACAAATAGACTTCTATTTAACTCAATTTATAAAATAAAACTCCAATGAATTGCAAATGCAATAAAATTATTCCTGGTTCCAAATGTATCTGGAAAACAGGGCAAAATCAGATTATAACATTGGTCTATGATCTTTACAAGCAAGTAATTCTTGATATGGATTGAGAGAAATTTTCTCATTTTTTGGTTCTTGAATAATGAATTCCTTATTACCCATAAATGTACAGCATATCTGTTGAAAGTTGGACAGGATGAAAAAAGCATTATCTTGGGCAGAGATCCCACAAGAAGAAACACACACGATGTCTGTAGCACATCATCACTGGCCAAGAGCATGAGGAGGCAGGAAAAGGCATTTCATTTTGAATATTCTAGAGAAATGGAAGCTATGCATTGCTTAAACTCTTTAGAAATTACAAAATTAAAATTATGAGAAAAATTGCAAACATATTTTAGAAGTGTTTCTTGGATGAAAGACTGGAAAGAAGTTTTAAGTGGGGCTGGACAGTGGTGCAGCAATAAAATGCAACACTCTGTGAAGCAGATCCACCTGGGAAGGTTGCCAGTTCACATTCAGAGACCTCCCTGAGTATATTTAGCATGTGCCCATAATACAAACTGGCTGAAGCTGGGGGTAGACCACTGAGGGTCCTTCCTCTTTCTTTCTCTCTCTCCCATTAAAAAACTAAATTTTAAAACTTTCAACAAAAAATAAGGTTTTAAGTGGCATTTGATCATTCAGTCCCATGTGCATCAAAATACAAAGAATCACCTAAAATAAGGCATATGAAATTTGTAGACTATGCTTTTACCACTGTGGGTGTTTTTCTGCTTTGTGAGAAGGAAACAGAGGAGAATAAAATATGAGTGAGAAGGAATTCTGCTCCTGAAAAAGAGATAGTCCAAGTAATGAAAAGAAAACAAGATCAATATCCAAACACATTAAGCATGTCAAAAATAGTAATAAGATTTACTTTAGAAGCAGGGGAAATACAGAGCATTTGGGGTTTGGCTTTACTTCTGTGAAGAAAATTTGTGTTAGGAAAAGTCAAAAGAAAGTCATGAAAGTCAGAATTATTACATGTGAAAGGGAATAGGTAACAATGGGCTTAGAGTACCAAGAGAAGGAAGCCTTGGTGGTTAATTCTGGGAACTAGGACACTTACAAATGAAAACGTGTGGGATATTCTAAAGAAAAGAAACTCATGTAACATCCAACCAATGGGGGTGGGGGGAGAGACAATCCTTCCTTCCTTCATGTCATTGTTTAGATACTACCTTTTGAAAATGATCACCCTATATAAAACTATAGATCATCCTATATAAAACTATTACTCATCCAGGCCAGACAATGGTCCAAGAGTAAAATGAGATGCTCTGTGAAGCTGACTGATCTGGGAAGGTTCCAGGTTCATGTCTGGAGACCTCTGTAAGTATGCCAGTTCACATATGCCCATGATTTGGGGCTGGATGAAGCTGGTGTGGACCGCATCATCAAGACCTTGTCAGGGATGCTATCTCTCTCCGGCTCTTTTGCTCATGGAAGAAATAAATAAGCTTCAAGAAAAATGAAAAATAAATGAAGTTATCATTCATCCACTACATTCCTTTTCCCCCTTGTGCTGCCTTATTTTTTCCATAACACAATGTCTTCTAATGTACTATATTAGTTACTTATTTTATTGCATGGCATTACTGTCCTAGCTACCATGTAAGTCCATTGAAGGCTTATAGATGTGTGTTGAAGGATATATCTCAAGCATGTAGAACTGTGCCTGACACACAACAGGTGCATGGAAATCATCTGTTGAGTGTATAAAAGAATGTAAAGTATATTATTCAAGGTGGTAAATTGACATGCTTAACCTGAACTGTGAGATTTCCCATTGTAAAATTGATGTGCTTGATATTGACACATACAGGAAAGAAGTACAACATTACCTCTTTTCTTTAAACCAACTTACTTTTTAGAAACTTGACAAACATTAGAGAAAGAATGAAAAAATAAAACCATTAAGTGTCATAGAGAAAGAAGAGTATTAAAACTGTGAGCCTGTGCCATAACAACTGGAGATTGAATTCAGGACTCTGCCTTGATGGTAGTGTTACTGATTAAGAGGGTCCATTTCCCAAGGCATATAAAAGCCCATCAAGCCCATTATATCACCAGGTCATTTTTTTTTTTTTTTGAACTTCCAGGTCTTGAAGCAAGAATTTTATCACATAACCAGCTACTGAGGAGGCAGGAACAAATCTCAAATCTGCCTCCCTGGCCAAAAGAATGGGATCTTTTATAGTGCAAGGTGCAGGGAGAGGGTTTAGGGTGATGCTCTTTGGCAGCCTCAAATTGGTTAGTTAAGGGCTCAGGAACGGGCCAGGTTTAGAGTGGTTGATGCTAGTAGGATGAGATTTCCTAGAAGTCTAGATTTGGTTGATGCTAGGATATGGGGTGATGTTTTCTAATTTTGAGTTGGTTTTCTCTGAGCACCTTCCATTTCTAGTATCTTTCCTCAGAAACAGGTCCTTTCCTTTTCACTCAGTGCCAGTAGGATTTTTGGGCCCCCTGAAGCTGGGGTCAATATTACCTTACTCAGCACTCTTGAGCCCATGCATCCCGCAGGTAGGCTAGCTTCTTCTACTCTGGCCAGTTAGAGCAGGTTTTCTAAACTGTATAAAATTCTTATTGCTCCCAAAATATAAGGTGCTTGAGAATCCAATCTATGATACAGTTCTATTAATTCATAAAAGTCTTGGTAGCATCTGGTATCCATGATAACTTTTATTAACCGTTGCAGCACAAGTATAGTGACATTTAATCTTACGTTTTGTTTTAATCTCCTGACTTATTTCCTTAGACTCCTCAAACTTTTTAAGACTGCTAACATAAGTATGTGTTAAACACTCCATTTATACCACTTCTCAGCCATTAGCCACCAACAGATTGGTGAAATAAAGATGATACTGAATGTTCTCTGTACCTGGAATAGTAGATTTAGTTATGTATATGATTCATGTTTTGTAGAAGCTCAGGACAGAAGCTGTCAAGGTCCTATTTATCTCATCAACATTTACACATTCATGTGAAGACTTCTGAGTGTTGGTACCTCCTTCTTTCTGCTTGTGTACATTTTCTGGTAGTAGGAGCAAGCCTGGTCTGTATATACAAGAATGATGAGTTAGCTATCCCCAGTGATGCCCTCACTAATGATGAATATGAGTTGGAGGTAAATGCCCCTTTTGCTCACCCCTCAGGTGGCATAATTCTGAGATGTGCATTGCAGAGATCCTCATACTCTATTGTTGACAACAGTACCCTTCTCAGTTAAGGCACCTTGAATTGTTTGTCTCCTCTCACCTGTTGTGATGATGCAGGCAGTGGGCAGTGCTGCACAATCTCAAGTCAAATGAGAGATTTGGGTTTGGCTTCCAGGTTAACCAAATACAATGGGCACCTGGGCAACTATGAAGCTGGCTGGCTGGGAGGTTGGGGGAAAGACTGTAGTTGGAGAGACCCTGTCAGGTATATCAATCTGTCTGTATGTCTCTCTCACTCTCATAAAAAATAAATAACTTCTTTTAAAAAGATGCCACCTTAAAGTGTCTTCTATTGATTTCTGTATGGTCAGTCACACTGAGTTTTGAAAGAAATTGTCTTTACTTTCACTTCCTTGGTTAAAATACCTAGAAATTATAATTGTGTGAATAGATGCTGTTATTATTTCCACTTTGGTTCCCTTTCCTGGCTGATCTGTCCATATCACAGTGTCTAATGGCTACTATTGGTTCTCAGCTACCTTCTCTGAGAAACAGCCTTGGCCAAATGGGAGCCTTTTTGTCAAGGAGATTTGTTCCCAGGCAGTCTGCAATGATGACTGACTAACACAAATGACAAAAGATACAAAATGCTGGGCCCCTAGCCTTTAGGTGGTCCAGTTCATATTCCAGAGTTCCTACAGGATCTGGCAAAATGATATTTATTTAGCATCTTTACTGCCTTCCCCTGCTGCTCTCATCCCCTTTTATGAAAGCACACCCTCAGTAAGTCACATATATCCAAATCGCTATCTCAGGTTCTGCTGCCAGACCCCACATGTATAATAGGAGTGGGCTTTCTTCATAAGCCTACAGGGAAAGACACTATCGTTCATGCGGTCCTTCTTAGACCTTGACAGGTTCTCTCAGAAGATGAGCAAGGGTTTTCCACCTTCCTGAATACACCCCCTTAGTCACTCAAAAGACCTTAGCAGAATCTGCTACGAATCTAAGAAGATGCACTAAAATGTACTGCCTAACCTGCTCCCAGGCATCTAAAAGCCAGCAGGCCACTAACTGGTAAAAGTGGACGTGACCTCTAGCAGAAACAAATCTCCAATAATAGTAGCACAAAGACATCCGAATTGCCCTTTGGGCCAAAGTGCCCCACCCACATGCTACGGAAATAATGAGCAGGTGACTTTTGGAGAGGACTAAAAATGGATCCTTCAGGAAGGCTTGGGAAGAAAAGAACTATAAAACTTTTTGTATGCAAACTCTCAGGATCAACTGGAGAAGTTGTGTGGGAGGCCTGTGTTCCAGGTCCTGAGTGCATAGTGTGCACCCTCAGTTAAATGAAAAACAAAGCAAAACAAAGCACAGTCCCACCGTGCTTAATACTCCCCAGATGACTTTAAAAGAGTCTATTAGCAGAACACGATGTTTTTCTTTGTTTTTTTTTGTTTTTGTTTTTGTTTTTGTTTTGCTTTGTTTTCCTTTTAAAGGAACGTTCTTCTTCAAACTCATTGTGATATTGTAGATCCTGCTGTTCCTACATGTTGTAATGGGGTTCTCTTTTCCCCTGTTACTATGTGGTTGGTGTTCAATAAAACAAATGTGTTTCAATATTAGCCTAAGTAGACTTAAGGAAGTTTATCTGCAGCTAAGTTATACAAAAGGACTTCAACAAGTTCACAGAATAATAAAATTAATGTACAAGTTTGTGTTAGTGCACAAAAGCAAATTGAAATCTATGCATAGTTTTTATATTTTCTATGAATTTTTTGGAGAACCTTCCTAGATATAATGTTCCTTAATGCATTTCTATCCCAAGAAGTAGTGCTTTAGCTTCCTGAAGACTGGACCCTATTGGAGACTCAGCACCAAGCAGTAGGTCAGTTATGTGGAAGCACTCAAAGAGCAATATGTCACACATCATAACCCAGCAATTCCTCTCTTAGGAATATGCCCAACAGAAGGGGAGATGTAAGTCACTGAAGACATTTATCAGCGTATTCATGGGAGCGTTGTTTATAAGATCCCCAAAGTAGAAGATATCCATATTAAATTATCATATATAAATAGAAAAACTAAGAAAGAACACTTTCCACTCCATAACGGTAATCAGAAGACAGACACAGACATACCAATAAACCTGTAGTGCTACAAGTCAGTACAGTGTCTTACCTTTGAGGGGATGCGAGATGGTGACTGAAGGAGAGATTGGCAGGCTGGCACCTGGGGTACCCAAATGCTCTGTTATGGAGTTGGGTGCTGGTGACATGGATACATTCACTTTGGGAAAAAAAAAATGATCAAACAGTATAGGTACTATTTTCATATCTCTCTGCAAGTTATGTTTCAAAAAATACTTTAAAAAATAAGATTACTCAACTTAACTGAATGGTCCATTATTTGGAGTCATTTAGATTTCTCTCTTTCCCAGGAATACCACTAATCAAATGCCCAGTGGTTAAACTAAATATGGGGTGTTAACTGGACGCCTCTTTTAGTCTACATTGGGAAATACTGGTGAACCAACACAAATTATCTTGATTCAGGGGAAAATATAATCACAGTAAAATTTTTTCCCCAGGGAGAACATTACCTTGTTAGGTATTTTAGAATGATAAAGAAATTCTGTAGATTATATTATATGAAAGTACAGAAATTGCCATTGAAAGAGGACTTAGAGAATAACTAAAACAGTCCATGCATTTTGTAGATAAGAAAACTGACCTCAAGAGGTTACATAATTGGCCCAAGGTCACATGTGTGGTTAGTAGCAGCCCTGGGAGGAAGTCCAAGGTCTCGATCTCTTTTTCTCTAGACCACACAGCCTCCTTGTTTTCCAGGCCTTTTGAGAAAGTCCATGAATATATTTAAAATGTCTGGTACAGAATTTTTAAAGAACAACTAATTTGCCCCCTATTGGTGCAACATATAGGATGTGAACTGACTCAACTCCCTCCACCCCAGTCTGCCAACAATCAACAACTCAGTAGACTACTGGCATCTCTGCTTTCAACTTAATGGTTGATTTTAATTAATGCATTGTTTCTGTGCTCAATAAATCTGTTTTGCTTACACGAACAGGCTTAAAATTCAGAAATATTCTCAGGAACTAAGACAATTGAGGCCCTCAGGGTCACTTTTACAAAAGGCATAACATTTGTACCCCCCTTAAGGGAATCATAAAGTCCTTGGAACAAATCTCTCCTAATTGTCTTCAGCTTACTACATCGATTCCCAACCCTGACATCTTTTCAGGGCAATGTGCAGAGAGTTTCTAGTTCCATGATGCTGTGATTTCATCTTGACCTTCCAAATCAGATTTTCAAGGGGTAGGGTTTGGGCTTCTGGATACTTTAAAAGGTCCCTGGTGATTTTGATGTAGTCCTGGCTGGAAAAGGCTAATCCACTGTACCCCTTTGGTTCAGCTCTCAGCATTTTCTCTAAGATTATCCAGATATGTGAGCATTTAACAAATAAGCAGTAACTGACTGATGGTTGTCCCAACTACACCAAATCTTAGTGTCCACTCTTTCACAATATTTCATTAGTTACATATCACAGGTTGCTCTATTGCCCACTTGAATAGGTATAGTCAGTCCATAAAGAATTCATTTCTTATTCATAGTACTGTTAGCCTCTTAAAAGGGCACTAAACTATGCCTTTTTGAGAAGTGGAGAATTACAGCAGCATTGGTAAAAGTCATACATACATTTAAAGTAAAGAATAAAAGCAGGATATGAGAAAGGTACGAAAAGAATCAGCAGGCCAGCCTGTTGCCTAGTGGTTAAGGGAGACAGAGTCCACATGGCCAACCATAGTTTGAATCCCAGCCTAATTACTTGAAAACCACTCCAGCACAGGTACATGTGTACCTCAATCCCAACAGGCCGGAAAAATGGAAAAGGGATTGCAACCTGACCATGCCCCATTGTGGGAAACTTCCTCCCTTCTTTCTGTCTCTGTCTTTATCTCCGTTTCTTGAACTCTCTCTGGCAAGTGCACATACCCTCCAAAAATTTTTTTAAAAGAATCAGAGAAGGGATTGCAGCCTGATCACATCCCATGGAGAAGTGCTTTCTCTCTCTCTTCTCCTTCTGTCTATTTCTGTCTCTGTTTCTTGGACTCTCTCTGGCAAGTGCATGGGCCCTCTGGCAATTAAAAAAAAAGAATCAGAGATTCAGCCAATATTCAAGATCCAGAGGCAGAAGAGGCTGGCGGGATCAGACAAGACTACATAGATCACAGAAGAATGGATCTCAAACCATAACTCATTTTATTTGAACTTCTTTTATAAAGTAGAAATAGTTTTATTGTTACATTCTACCTTATTTAACTAAATGAGCATTACTGACCCACATTGCTATAGAATAATTTGAACTCTGTTAACTTGGACCTATGATTTATAAAGTATCGATATTATCAAGCATCTATAATTAATTATGATCCTCATTAGTTAATTCATATGCATTTTATTTACTATTCAGTGATTATAAACATAACTTAGAGAGAAACTGAGAAAGCACCTTTTATAAGGATTAATAACACTGCAATCTCATCTCTCCCTCTTTTGGGGATTTTGGGCACACACACACACACACATGCCCAATGAGTTTCTCTATCCTCCAAGTTCAGGACTTGAACTGTGCTGTTGGCTTTGTGAGATTCAGCAACCTTAACTAATAGACCCCTTGTTGGCCCAATAACTGAGGTTATTTTTTTATAAAGACCTTGTTTTAAGGAATTTATTTAAGTTGGATAACAGATGAGTGAACAGATACCATAATATGGTGCTAGGATTAAATTCAAGGACAATGGTTATGGATGTCCAGGGAAGAAGGCCTGCCCCAGACAAGACTAGTCACATGAGGTAACTCCTGATGTAAGTCTTAAAGAAAAAGCAGAAAAAGATGACAGAGTCACACGGATACATGGGCATAAGCCTCAAAGCATAAGATAAGAAAGATCCTGCTGAGTTTATAGAGTTATAGAAGTTCAGTATGATATGAACCGCAGAGCTCCACAAGGAAGAAAAATCTGTTTTTTTTGCTCTCAAGTTATTTCATTCATGGATATATATATGTAACTTTTGAGTTCCTCCATGACAGATATATATGTAAATCCCGTAGACTACTATACTCTGTGGTAGGGAGGGATGGATGAATGGATGGATGGATGGATGGATGGATGGATAGAGATAAATGGGTCAATAGGTGCTCCTACTATATGAGCTATATATGTGTGATATATTAGATTTTCAGGAAAGTCATGATGTATTTTTCTATTCAAAAACGCACCATGACTTTCTAGACAACACACATCTGCAAAAACACATCGTGACTTTCCAGACAACCCAATATATATCTATAGACTACCATGTGATAGGGTCTCATACATACTTTTGATTAGATGAATTTCTTCCAGCTCTATCATGTTGTAATTGAAGAAACTGAGGTGAGGTTCTCAGGTGAAGTGGACAGTCCTGAGGTCAAGTGGATAAGTCTTAGGATTAAGCACTATTTAGTGGCTGAACCAGATATTCAAACATGATTTTAGAAACTTCTGTTTGTCCACATTAATACAACAGCCCACATATGAATCCAGAATTGTGGGACTCTTTCCAGCTTCCTACTACTGTATGTATTCAAACACTGCAAGGAATGGAAAACTTGTTTAAGTCATAATTTCCTAATGTAGGTATTGACCACCGGCATTATGAATTTACCATATAGAATGGGTTTGAACCAATGACTGTAGAATTTTGTAATAATAAATAAAGTTATCTTTAAAAGTTGGCCATTTAAGGGGCAGCATTTGGCATGCTGGTTAAGGCACTAGAATCCCACATGGCTGACTATAGTTTGAGTCTCATAGCTGCAGACAAAAAATCATGCAAGGCACATGTGTATGTGTGCCCAAAATCCCAGAAGAATGGAGGAGAAGAGATTGTAGCATGACCATACCCCAGGGAGTGATTTCTTACTTTTCCTCTCTATTTCTCTGTCTCTCTCTCTCTCCAGCAAGCACATGTACCCTATGGCAAAAAAATAATAATAATAATAATAATAAAAAATCTTTACAAACTTGTTCATTTAGATTATTATGATACTTCAACAATAGCATTACTTTATATTTAAATAACTAGTACTAAATTACTAATTTAACCAGATTTTTCTTGGGAAAAATTGTATTTGACCTACTCTGAGAGTAGTAAATATTGCACATTGAGTTAGTTGTAAGAATTTATTAAAGATAGAAAAAGGAAGGAACTCAAAATCCTGTATAAATATCATCTTAGACCCATGAAGATAGAATTAACAACATTCTACCATCTCTCAAACACTAGAACCCACTCCAATCCATGGTGTCACAGAAACACTTTACAACCAATACTATCTACAAAAGAGGAAAGCTAGAAATACTCTTCAGTTGGTGCTAAAAATTGTCAGTGTTGAAGCTTAGTTCCTTTTCTTTTCGGTTCTGCCGCTGGTATTTGTAGTTCTAACATTTACAACTGACCTTCCCCACCAAAATTTCTTTAAAATGGTCTATTACAATACCATCCATCACAGTCATCTCTCTGGGCTCCACCACTGGGTCAACTTCTGTGGCCTTGCCCTGGCTACCCACAGTCAAGCATGACTCTTGGGAACAGACATATGGTGAGTGCTGGCTATCTTCCTGCCTCCTGTTTAGCTGGGTCTGCAAAGGTGTACTCTCAAAGTACTCTTCAGAGTGGAGGGATAAACAAACACCTGCAATTCATGAATGCAAAAGGACAAAAGGGCTCAACAAGGATGCAAACAAGGAATCTGCATGTAAAGGGATGGTTAAGACTGAGGAGAAGTTCAAAAGATTTTTGGAGGAGTTGTTACAACTGGGCTTTGGATATTTAACAGGATTTCAAGCAGAGTGGCTTGATGCTCTGCACAAGTTTGGATTTTTTCCCATAAACTGTGGGGAACCAGTAGTGATAAATAAGCAGAATTGTTTGAGGGAATAATTGCAGCAGTAGAGGCAGAGAGTGAAAAGCAGAGAAGAGAAATCAGAGGAAACAGATTTTTTTTGAAGATCAGTCACCTTGTTCCTCAGAGCAGCATAAACATCTGGGAATTTGTTAGAAATATAGCATTTCAGGCCCAGTCCAGGACCCATTGAGACTCTTCTATTTTAGTTAGATCCCCAGATGAATAAAGTGTGAGAAGTACTTGCAAGATTGACAGGGTTGGAGACCATAGCTATAAATGAGACTGGATCTCAAAGAGCTGGATGAACCAAAGTTTTGTGCGAGGAGCAAAATTAATTGTCAATTAATATACTGGACTCTGGAAGCAGAGCATAATTCAGAACTGAGGCCCCCAAATGCAAGTGAAAAATAAGAACTTACTCAGAAATAAAAAGGCCACACAAAAGTGAATAGGCAGGGCCAGGTTATGGCGGAAGTTGGGGAATCTGGAGAAATTCCGGAAGGCAACTGATAGATAAAGGAAATCTATGGAAAAGCTACCAGGGAGCTGTCAGTGAAAGACGAGTCCACACTGGGGTAGGAAGTAGGAGTTTGAGGAGAAATGTTTATACAGAGTCCAAGTAGTGCCAACTTGGGGAGTCTAAAGGAGGTAATTACAGAGTCATATTGGAGGTTAATGTGTAAGGTGAACTGACACATTTTATGTATGGAATAACAGACAGGGAGCTGCTAGAAATGACACTTGTGTCCTACCTGCTAAATTGCAGGAAGGTGATGCCAACTGCAGATGAACTTCAATGTGTGCAAAATCTTCTATCACTGATGGGATAAAATCCTAGGATGTTTTTACAGAAAGTACACACAGTCTATGCCCGGTGATTTTAAATGCCTATCGTAGACCTGATAACGATCCCATGAAGTAGGCCCTGTTATTATTTCCATTTCACAGATAAGGAAACTGAGGCATTTAAAAACTATTTAACTTGTCCAAGGAGAAAGGCAGAGTAGAGGCCAAGGTTTGGGCCTGGTTAGTGATGTCACAAATCACTGTCTATATATCAGTTTCCCTATATCAAGGTCAATGAAAATATTTATAAGCGTTGTTGGAGGAATCAGAATAACACAATCCATGAGGAACACAGAGTATAGACCAAAGGATATAGCAATCATCAGATCCGTAATCAAGACCAATACATACAAATTAAATTGAAAATGGTGACTCCTTTTTTTTTTTTTATGAATTAACCACCACACTGCAGCATATCTGTCTCCGTCTCCATCTCTCTCCATCATGGGTTGAAAGTAAAGCCCAGACTGGCAGGAAAAATCTCCTTTCAGTGTTCTTTAAATGAGCTCCAAAAGACTTTTTTACTTGGCCACTATTATTTGTTCTGGCAAACGAAGTTAGCAGCAAGAACTATTAGCAAAAACCCCAAAATCACATGGATATCAATAGAACAAAAGCCTTCCAAGATTCCATATCCTGCTTATGCCTTAAATCCAGAAACATCCACTGACCCCCTTTTAGCACTGACTGATGACAATGCAGATATTTCGGGCCGCAGTCCCCTGCTCATGCTGCCTGTCTGAGTTTGCTTTGCCTCTGGACTATTTTTGCTCACATGGCTGTTCTCAGCCGCAGACATTCAAGTGGAAACCAGAGAGATCCAAATACTTGGGAGGAACTCATAAACAAATGTAGAAGCATCCAGTCTGACCATGGCGCCCACAAAAGTTTCTGTAGACAGAATATAAGGGGCCAGGAACCGACCCCCTGTTACTTGAAAATTTGCCTAAATATTTCCTAGATATTATGCTATTTCACACTGGAATGGAAGAATGGAAATTGAGAGGATCAAGTAGGAAGAGCTTTATTTTTCAATTTTTCTGGCCAGAAGGTACATATACTCTCTGAGGAGGAAAGAGAGAACTCTCCATGAGGAATGGCCATGCCATAATCCTTTCTCCTCCATTTCTACCTGCATTCAGGATTTTGGGCACACACACATGTGCCATCTTACTCAAGCCACCAGATCTAGGATTCAAACTACTCAATCAGCTATGTGGGATCCAGCCACTTTTTTTTTTTTTGGAGAGGTATTTGCTATAGGGTGCGTGCACTCGCCAGACAGACAGAGAGATACAGAGAGATAGAAAGTGAGAAATCACCCCCCAGGGGGGATGGCCACACCGCAATCCCTTCTCCTCTATTCTCCTCTCGGGATCGTGGGCACACACGCACACGCTCCCAGCGTGAGTTTAAGCCACTGGGTCCGGGCCTCGAACCGCAGTCGACTACGTGGGAATCCAGCGACATAGCCATTACGCTAACTGCTGGTCCTCGGGATCCAGCCACTTTCGCCACCACACCACAGGCTGGCCTGGGAAGAGTTTATTAATAGTGCATGTGTGTTTGGGTGCATGTGTGCCTGCATGCATGCATGCATGTGCAAATATTTCCATTTTTTTGAACCTAGAAATGCTAGCTGTCTGCCATTTCATCCTAGAAAGAAAAATACAAATTGGACCTTATTCTTATTTTTAAATCAATAATCAAGAAAGAAAATCATATACCTAGATTTAGAAAATTACAGGAAAATATCAGGGTAAGAAAAGGTGTTTTAAAATTAAGAAATGAAAATAGGGACCAGCAGTTGGTATAATGGCTGTCACTAGACTTCCATACAGTCAATCACACTTCGAGTCCCAGACCAGGTGGCTTAAACTCATGCTGGGTGCATGTGTATGCATGCTCAAGATCTTGAGAGGAGAATGGAGAAGGGATTTCAGTATGGTCATCCTCCCAGGAGGTGATTTCTCGTTTTCCCTCTCTCTGCCTCTCTCTTTCTAGCAAGCGCACATGGCCTATAGCAAAAACCTCTCCAAAAAAAAAAAAAAAATTAAGAAATGAAAATAGTCAAAACAGACTGTAAACATTATCTAAGTGGTCTTTATTAGAAGATCCATAAGTATCCTCACACCTAACTGTACATATCAAACACCATTAAATGAAATGGAACCCTCTAATTCCATAGAACTCAGAAATGCAAAAGTAGATATGGGTAGGGCCTTTCTAACTTTTGTTCTTTCTTATTTCCTTTTTTAAATTTGCTAGTGGGTACATGCACTTGGAGAGACAGAGAGGCAAAGTGGGAAAACACCTCCATACCTCATGGGGAATGGACACAACACAACTCTTTCTCTTTCTCCATTTCTCCCTCTTTTCAGTATTTGGGGCATGCATGCACAGGCATGCAGTGGGTTTCTCAAGTGGCTGGATCTGGACTTAGAACCATGCTTTCAGCCATATGGAATCCAGCCACCTTAACCACCACATCACCAACTGGCTCTAAGCTTTTATTCTATCTACCAATGCATTAGACTCTTTCTCCTCTCTTCCCCACTTCTACCCCTGCTGGACCATGACCAACCACGAAAGTGAGACAAATAAGGAAAAAAGAGGACCTGAGCCATGAGGCTGCCCTGGCAAAGTTCTCTAATTGGAGCATAAGCTGATTTACTTACCAGCAGCCTCATTCATCACAGTCCTAGCTCAAGTGAACTCATCAGCACGTTGTCACCTTTGAAGGATTTCCAGCTCAAACCTCCAACACTTGCACCCTGGAGAAAAGCAAAACAGACAATGTTATCTGGGACCCTGCTGTCTTTACTTAATGAGAATGTTGGGCCCCAGAATCTAAACAAATAAAAGCAAGACCTTACACACACGCACGTGGACACACACACACACACACACACACACACCAGTAAGAAAACTAGAAGGAATTCTAGTTCTAGGCCAAATCTTTTAACATATGTCTATTAAATATATCTTTTAGACTACCTAGAGAATGACGTGCAGCCTGCCAAAACAAAATCAGGTTATAGAACGTTTTCACCTTTTCGCCTTCCAACAAATCACTTGTTTTCCCATCTGAACAATAAGCTTATTGTTTGCGCTGAAGTACAGTACATGACTAGTCATGTTAGGAAGTGAGGGAATTGTTGTGCTGTCAACATGATTTTTTTTCCCACATACCTATTATATCTAGGAATTCCTTCCCAAGTTAGAAACTTTGAAGAAAATGAACACTGCTTTCATCTGCTTTCATTATTCAAAGTTCTATTGACATTTGCACCATGGTTGCTTAGCAATATGAAATAATTGTTGTTATTATTATTTGCACAGGTTTCTGAGCATGTACTGTTAAACTATTATATTTTTTAAGATTTAATTTATTTATTATTTATTTTCTAAAGATTTTACCAGAGAGAGCAAGAAAGGGAAAGTGAGAAAGCAAGCCACCAGGTCCAGGACTCAAACTGCAGTCAGCCATGTGGGATTCAAGTGCCTTAACCACCATGCCACCTGCTGGCCCCTGTTCTCAAAGTCTGATGAGAAGTTTGATCATAGTCTTTTGCTTGAGCCCAGTTATAACCCTCTTTAAGGATTCAGTTGATTTAGTAGTACAGGAGTAGATGAATATGTCATAAAGATAATCCTAAAATGAAACACCCTTAATCTTCCCTTCCTTTTTCTCCTCATAGCACTTAGTGAGTCAAGAGCATATAGGCAGAGAAAAAGGAACTATCAGACACCCAGCTATATTTGATGTGCATGATCCTAACTTTTTAATTATCTAGGCAACATTTTTTAAACATCAGATATGTTAACTGTAAATCAGAAAAATAAGTTTGGTTGGTAACACATGGAGCTAAGGTAATGATTTGATGTTCCACCAAGTATGGTGCAAACAGAAAAGCACTCGTAGTGCCTTGTTCTGCTCATTGATGGACATAAACAAATCAGACAATCAGGGAAACTTGGGCATGCAGCTGGTGAAATACATTCAACACAGCACTCAGTTCAAGTCACATTCAAGGCCACACCCTTATTAACGAGCACCTAGATACCTCCACATGTTTAACTCAAGTTGTCCATAAAACCTTATTACATAAGGGGACTGGAAAGTGAGGGAGTGGTAAAACGTGAGGTTCTGCAAGGCCAACCTCCATGGGAAGATTCAGAGTTCCAACCTGGAGACCTCCCAGAGTATATCAAGCATATTTGTGGCCATGATTGGGTGGGTGCTAGCTGATGCTTGGGTGAATCACAACCTTGATGGGGATTTTTCCCCTCTCTCTCTCTATTTCTACCTCTCTTTTTCTCTTATGGAAGAAATAAATAAATTAAGAATAAAACTGTTGGGACTAGCAAATAGTGTAATGGTTATGTCTCTGGACTCCCACATGGTTGACCATGGTTCAAGTCCCAGATCTGGTTGCTTAAAACTCACATACTGTACATGTGTGTACATGTCCAAAATCCCAAGAGGAGAATGAAGGAGAAGGGACTGTGGCATGGCCATCCCCCCTGGAGAGTGATTTCTTGCATTCTGTCTCTGTGTCTCCAGCAAGCACATGCACCCTATGGCAAAAAATCTCCTTTAAAAAATAAAATAAAATAAAACTGTTATTACATGGTCTAAACAGCCTTGAGTATATACCTTTCATTTTTGTCTTCTTTAAATTTCAAAGGGGTAATCTAGCATGATAAATAATACTTTTAATAAATACTTTTAGGTCCTTGATCTGTTCAGAATTTCAGGGCCAGATCAGATTTGCTTTAAGACTGCAACATACATGCACAAATATGCTTTCTGGAACTCCTGCCAATATCTACATACAAATGATGAGTAATGATTCTTGGGGAAAAGTAAAATAGTTCAATCTGATTATTTTCTCTCTTGGATGAGAAACAGGAATGCATAGAGGCTAAATGCTTTTCCCACCTCACTCCCTCATTCCTCCAACAGGCCAGCTCAGAAATGTTCCCTTAGCAAAGACACCGCTGCAAACAGAAACAGGCAGGTGCAGTTGGATTTCAAGCCTGTGCATGTATCCTATCTGCTAACATCTCACTGGCAACTCTAGACACGTGGCCAAAGTCAGAATCAAGGGACAGGAAACTAGAATCCACCATTTTATATATATGTCAAAAGATACGTATATATTCCACATTTTTTTTACCCATTCATTAATTTTTAGGTACTTTGGTTAATTCCTGATCTTAGCTAATTAAATAGTAGTGCAGTAAACATGGATGTGCAGATACATCTTCAACATACTGATTTTTTCTATAGGTATATACGCAGTAGTGGATTGTTGGATGACAACATAATGCCATTCAGCCATTAAATGGATTAATTTCTATCATTTGAGGAGAAATGGATGAATCTCGAAGACCTATGCTAGTCAGGAAAGCCAGGTTCTAAAAGACAAATACCATATGTCCTCAGTCTGCATAAGAAGGTAAAAGATTCCACTGCAAAGAAATAGTGAGCATAATTTATAGACAGTAAAGATGAATGGGGAGGAGAGTGAGGAGATGAAGAAAACATGGCTCACAGACAAAAAGAATGCAAGTAAAGAGGAGGAATGAATTATAGCATACTCTCACACGGTAAAAAAAAAATGGTGTCAATTTAATACATTTTTCAAAATAACCAGAAGAGCAGACTGTATATAACACAAGCTAAAGATAAATGTCAGCATTGCTGGATATGTTTATTTTCCTGATTGTATCACTATACATTAGATATGGGATTGGAAAAACCACACTGTATCCCATAAAATATACTACCATTATATGTAAATCTGAAATTATAAGTTACTATTTTTTAAAAAGTTACAGAATCAGGAAAGGGGAAAGAATTAGGATCACTAATGCAGTTTATCTATCACAGCCATAGATGTATTCTCAATCACAGATGATAATATGAAGACTCAGAAATAGTGTCAGAGATGACACTAGAACCCTAGTATTTCAATTTGTGGTCCTCTACCCTTTTTATGACAGTTACTACCTTTATTTTACTAAAGGGCAATAAGATGACTGATAAGGTGTTCCATAATAATTTTTAGTTTCATCAGATATACTCTAAAATTGTGCTCAAATATCTGTTAAAGATAGGTGAACAGATTTGAACCAATCATGAAAGATTTCATTCCCTGTTTGATGTTTTAGGAATGCAGATTTTAGCTATTAGAGACCATAATGCAGAAAAGGCAAATACTGGAAAAGGAGAAGCCTAAACTACAAAGGCTAGAGACATTGATAATCTTATCAGGTTATTGGAAAAGGCAATGCCACATTTTTGCATAGAAACACATCATGATTTTTCAGACAACCTGATATTTACAGTTGCTATATTCAGCAAATAATTTATATAATAATCTGAATTTTATAAACCAAACAAATTTTTAAGAGGATTTTGCAATAAACATGAACTGCGGATGCATATTCAATATACTATTTTTTTTTCTATAGGTCTATAGACTCAACCACAGTCAGCTATGTGGGAGTCCAGTGACATAAACACTACACTGTCTGCTGGTTCCCCAAAACTAATTTTTAAAATATAAATAGATCCTGTACATATTTGGGAGTACACTAAAGAAAAAATCTATTATTTACCTGAAATTTGAATTTGACTGGCCATCCTTTAGTAATTCTAAATCTATTAGGAGATTCAAGATACATATAAATCACACCTGTTAAGTAGTGAACTACAGATAGAGAGATATACATATATAAAAATATATAGATACATAGACATTTATAATTCACTCCTAAAGAACTTTTTTTCATAGAATTCCTATAAATATTCATAATAAAATGCAGTCTGCAGTAGTAATGTAGTGGTAGACACTGCTTCTCTGGAGGCCAACGCCACATAGGAGGCAGGATTCTATTTGATTCACTCTAAAAGCTGGGTAAAGTGCACACCTGCCATCTCAACCATGAGGGAGGCTGAGGCCGGAGGATGACTATCTAGTGAGAAGTCTCTAGATAAAAACAAAGATAGAGGAACCAGCAGATGGTGTAATGGTTATGTCTCTGGACTCCCACATGGTTGACCATGGTTTGAGTCCTGGATATAGCAGGAAACCTCCTACTGGGTGTGTGTGCGTGCATGCCTAAGATCCAAAGAGGAGAATGGAGGAGAAGGGATTGTGGGATGGCCATCTCTCCTGAAGGGAGACTTCTCGCTTTCTGTCTCTCTGTGTCTCTCTGGTGAGTGCATACACCCTACAGTAAAAATCTCTCTCTAAAACAGAACAATGCAAAACAAAATAAAACAAAAAACAAAGATGCTAATTTTATGATGCCAAGTATTATTACATTTGGCATATTAATTTATTTCAAAAGAAAAATTTTCTACTAATAAGAAAGGATTTTCTATTCCAGATGCATACTTGCAATTAATTCCACAACAGGGTATGAGTGAATAGAAATTAAACCTTTTAGAGTAGACATGGGACAACAGGTGGCATAGTGGTTACATTGTTGGACTCCCACATGTCAAACCACAGTTCGAGTCCTGGACCCAGTTGCTTCAAAATCATAATCCCTTCTCCTCCATTCTCCTAGGATCTTGGGTACATGTGCATACAAGCCTAAGATCCTGGGAAGAGAATGGATGAAAAGCAATTATGGCATGGCCATCCCCCCAGGAAGTGATTTCTCACTTTCCCTTTCACTGTCTGTCTCTGTATCTCTCTCTCCTCCTGGCTAGTGCATGTGCCCTCAGGCAAAAACATCTAAAAAAATGCAGTTATTAAAGTTCTGGATCTGTTATGTGTCTTTAATAGACTAGAAAGTACAAACATCTGATGGAAATTCTACGGATTCTACAAAGTGCTGTAGAAGTGGTCCCAGAGTAGATATGATAAGAGGATATAGACCTGGTAGCCCAAGTAATTTCTTCTCAGTGTTTTTCAGAGTTTTCCATTTGTAAGAAGATAATACTCAGTAGAGTATTATCTACACTCAATTGTATGCACTCTCTTTTTAGGAAGTACAACCACAATGCCTGTGACCTCTCCCAATGTTTGAGGGTAAGACACAAATGGATATTCTTATTCTGATCACCACACACTGCATGCATGCTTTGAAAAGCCATACTATATATCAGAAAGATGTATAAAAATTCAATGCAGATAAAACATTGTAAAAGAAAAAGAAAACTAGCGGATAGTTAAGAGAACACAAAATTGTTGAGAGCAGTAGATGGCATAATGGTTATGTTGCTGGGCTCCCACAGAGTTGATCAGTTTGAGTCCTGTACCCATGGCTTAAAACTTATGCCAGGTGCATATGTGTATGTGCGCCCAAAATTGCAAAGGGAGAATGGAAGAGAAGGGATTGTGGTATGGCCATCCCTGCCCCGGGGGTGGGAGGTGATTTCTCGCTTTCTGTCTGTCTCTGTCTCTCTGGCAAGCACACATGCCCCACAGGAAAAATATCTCTCTCTAAAAAAAGAGAGAGAACACAAAATTGTAAAAACAATAAAGAACTAAACTTAAGAAATAAAATGGTTATAAAAGATTTTTTAATATCAGTTGGTAGACACAATGTAGAGCTGATATTTATTGATTCTATCAACAGCTGTCAGTGGGAAAAAACTTAAAAACCAGCACCAACAAAAAACTTCCTCCTAACTCTGGCCAAGCTATCTGTTAAAGCTGGTTCTCATTAAATGTTTGTTAATTCAATTTATAAAAGTCAAAACCCAATGGTCGCTGTCTGCTACACACAATAGGAGCTGTATGTGTACTGGCTGGCACTCTGCCAGTACCTAGTGTCATACAGACTGGTATCTTGTATGTAAACATTGTTTGAAACCCTAATAATCAAAATTTTTTTTAAAAAAATCTTTATGGCTCCAATATCCTTATAATGCAAAACAAATATTGAATTTCCTGTGTTCAGTTCCTGTGTTCAGGCTGTGGACCTTCTTGCTGGCAACTGGATGTAACTGGGGATTTGTTTTACCATTTTCATTAGGTCAAAGTTTTCACTTCCGCCAGGAAGAGACAGGAAGCTGCCTCCTAAGTAGAATTAACTCTGCTAAGCATTATTGTCATTGGACTAGGATATCATATTTGATAGATTGTTTTTGTATTATAAAATACTTATTTATAAGTGAATATTGAATATGTAAAACCTGTACACATACGTATATTATGGATATGTTGGGTATACTTACAAAGTATAAATAATGACATAGAAATAAATTATGAAAATAGTGATAAATCAAAATAGTGGTGTAAGTTACAGGATAAACAATATCCTAATACAACTCTTTTCATATTTATTATCTTTATTATCATAATTATTATTACATGCAACAAGGAAAAAACATTGAAAGGAAAGTTGGGAGAGAAAATATTCATTCTCTTTTCTTGGCTTCCAGATGTTCTATAAATATCTACAACACAAATTTCTTCCTTCCTAGACCATAAGCAATCAGACAACGAGAGAATTTGATGCTGGTCAGAAAGAATTCACTCCATCAGTCAGAAAGTATTTATTGGGTACCTGCTAGGTGTTCTGCACTATACTAGATGCTATGAAAAGTGTAAGACATGTCCCTGATCTTCAGCAGGTTACCGGCCACTTAGAAGATTTCTCTACAGGGACCAGCAGATGGCATTGTAGTTGGAGCACTGGACTCCCACATGACTGACCATGGTTCAAATTCCAGACCTGGTAGTTTGAAAATCATGCTGAGCACATGTAAATGTGTACCTGGAATCCCAGGAGAAGAATGGAGGAGAAGATACTATGGTGTGGTCACCCCTCCCTCCCCTCTGAGGGTGATTTCTCACTTTCCCTCTCACTGTCTCTTTCTGTCTGTCTGGCGAGCTCATGCACCCTATAACAAAGGTCTCTCTCTCAAAAGAAGACAATCTCTACAATAGCTCTGCCTTGGGATTTTTGTCATTTGCATAATGTCTCCTCCTATGTGGATCCCATGGGATAGAAACAGAGAGAATAACTGAGATAAAGGGCAATCCATTTTTTTCTTGATAAATTATTTATCAAATATTCACCATACTCCATTGCATATGTTAATATTTATCCTTGAATATGTACATATGTATATGTATTTAATGAACCAAAGAAAGGGATAATTAAGAGATGGAAAGTCAGAGTAGCTGTTTGATATAATATGAAAAAAAAAAAAAACACAGATTAACTGACTGTTGTGTATTTTGCTTAGTTTTGTTTTCTAATGCTAACCAATTGCCATGATATTCTGTGGACATCATTTAATTCCCAGTCCAGGACGTCACTAAGGCATGGGAAGAATGTAGTTTGTTGATGAAAAATTTATCTGTATGCAATGCTCATATGGACTCCATTCCTATTAAAATAAAATGCTTTCTTTAGTCGATGAATTGGAATTAAAAAAATTCCTTTGTGCTAAAGTCATCCCTATATCTCATTTCAAGACCAAGAACCCAAATATTTTAGAACCAAAGAGAAGCATTCAATGAGCATTTTGTCAAACTCTAGCATGTTGATTTCTTAAAGCAAACATGCTTTCCCTTTGTGTTCTTAAACATACCTTTTACTTGGCTATTATCCAGCCAAGCATTTTTGATTTGAACAGAGAGCTGAGCCAAGAGGCTATGATAAATGAATTTATTCAAACCTACCTACTGTATTGCATCAAATGAGAAAATGTTGGGATCTGAGGTCCAGGAGGAACAAGTATTTGACTTGTAATCAGAAGACTGAGTTCTAATGTCAGTTCTGCTTCTTCCTTGATTCACATTGAGCAGGTTATTCAATGTCTTCTGGACCTCTGTTCTTGGTATTTAAGATAAAGATGGTACAAAGCTTATAGTGCTTTGGGGAGGGCTGGATGAGAAATAGTTTTATTTATAATTATTATTTTAAATTTGCTATAGGGCACATATGCTTACCAGATACAGAGAGAGAGAGGGAAAGTAAGAAAGCAAGCCACCAGGTCCAGGATTCAAACTGCAGTTGGCCATGTTGGAGTCCAGCATCTTTTTTTTTTTTTTTGGAGAGATTTTTTTGCTATAGGGCCAGTGCCCTCGCCAGAACAGAGAGAGACAGAGGGACAGAAAACGAGAAATCACCCCCCAGAGGGGATGGTCACGCTGCAATCCCTTCTCCTCCATTCTCCTCTCAGGATCTTGGGCACACACGCACATGCACCTGGCATGAGTTTTAAGCCACCGGGTCCGGGACACGAACCACAGTCGACTATGTGGGAGTCCAGCGACATAGCCATTACGCTA
This sequence comes from Tupaia belangeri chinensis, assembly GCF_000334495.1. NCBI lineage: Eukaryota > Metazoa > Chordata > Mammalia > Scandentia > Tupaiidae > Tupaia > Tupaia belangeri. The sequence continues at coordinate 371,021 of NW_006159795.1, forward strand.
ACTGCTGGTTTCCAGAGTCCAGCATCTTAACAGCCATGCCATCTAATGGCACCTTGAAGGTAATTCTTAAGCAGAATAATCTTTGTTCTCTCTTTTTTTAGAGAGAGAATTCTTTTTCTTCCTTTTTTTTTTTTTTTTTTTTTTGCTATAGGATGTGTACATTTGCCAGAGAGACAGAAAGAGAGAGAGAGCAGAAAGTGAGAAATCACTTCCAAGTGGAGATGGCCATGCTGCAGTCCCTTTTCCTCCAATCTCCTCTCAGGATTTTACTGGGTAAGCACACACATGCACCTGGCATGAATTTCAAGGCACCAGGTCCTGGACTTGAACTGTGGTAGACTATGTGGAAGTCCAACAACCTAACCATTGTGTCATCTCCTGGTCCCTCTCTCTTAATCTCTGATGTTCATCACTTTACCTTGTAAATAGTTACCCTGATGCTAGACTCATTCCAAGTTTTTGTTGCTAAAACCTCAGGAAGAGGGACCAGCAGATGGTATAATCATTACATTGATGGGTTCCCACATAGTTGACCATGACTCGAGTTCCCACATAGTTGACCATGACTCGAGTCCTGGACCTAGTGACTTAAAACTCACACCAGGTGTGTCTGCATGCATGCCCAAGATCCCAAGAGGGGAATGGAATAGAAAGGACTGTAGCCTGGCCATCCCCTCTGGGGTTTGATTTCTCATGTTCTATCTCAGAAAGGGCCTGAATCTAACACAAAACTATTAGAGAATATTTTTTTTATTCAAAAAACAATGATAAGAAGATACTGGTGTTTAAGAGAATTTAAGTCAATAATTTAAAAAGTATGAATTGTTTATTCTTTGTAAGCATAAGAAATACAAGAAGCCATGCTTTTTTTTTTTTTTTAATTGCCAGAATTGGACAATGCTCTCACCCAAGAGAGAGAAGATGAAAAGACTCTTCCATGGGTGTGGTCATGCTACATCCCTTTTCCTCTATTTCTACTTTCTTTTGGGATTTGGGGCATATATACAATGCCCCTGGCATGTTTTTCAAGCTTCCAGTGGACGAGCTTAGAACTATACATTTGGCTGTGTGGAACAGCTCCCTTAACCACTGGGCTACAATACTAACCCAAGAGGCTTTTATTTTTTTATTTGCATGTATAGGTACACAATTAACATGAAAATCTAAAATTGAACACATATAGAAAAGTTAAAAATGGTTAACTTCTATTATATATTAGGCTAGATTAATACAAACACTGCAGTTAAAGATTTAATCTTGCACTGAACTTTTTAACAATGAAGTTGAATTTTTAAAAAGAAAATGATGTAATTTTTATTATAAGACACTTCAGCATAAATATTAATGTAAGAAAGCCTATATTTCTGAGAGCAAATTATAAAGAGAATCTATGTTTTTAACCCTAATCAAGATATAATTCTGCATTTCTCAAGCTATAGAGAAATAACCTCAGATGATGGCAATGTGTCTAAAGTCACAGATGATTTAGAGCAACATCTTAAACTTTGGGACAGTTTTTATAAGTTCATATATTTATAGAATATATGTCATGAAATAGGAATATTTAATCTTACAATAAAACCCATCAAGAAATGTTCTGTTCTGGTGAACCTACGCCCAGGAGCCAAGAGCAACCATAGGGTCCAGGTTGTACTCCTTTGCCATCAGGATCCTTTTACAGGATTTTCTGAAGTCTGATATAATGGCAATATCTTCCATAACAGTTTTAGAGAAAATAAAAATGCTTTCCCATACAGTCACCTATATCCTCCATTAAAAACCCAGAGCAGAGTATTAAAACCTGACTCACAAAGCTGCAAGTTCCAAAAGCCAAAACAAGAAGTTCAGGTTGCTTATTCTATAACTCTAAGGAATTAGAACTTAATTCAAAATGTGGCCCTCAGAGTACTGTTTTAGCACATAAAGATTATTAAAATGAAGATTCTTGGTAGCAGCTTAGCCCCTACAATTTGCACCTGAGATGGGTAAGGAGGGTTACCACAAAAGAGTCGAACATTTTCTAAAATCCCTCTTCACTAAGCTTAAGTGCCTGAACAAATGTTTTAATCAACACTACATACCAGGTTATCTTTCCTTTGACAAAAGTCTAATTCCCCATGTTGTTAAGAGACAGCATGTTACAATGTGATTCTAGAGTCAATTAATTTTGAATCAGACTTCAACACTGCAGGTCTTCAGAGAGTCTTTAATTTGCAAAGATTTGAAGATAAAAATACAAGATTTTTTCCCCCTTTAATCTTACTGGAACAGAGAATCTTTGTGTTAGCATTTTAAATTTCTGTATTTTCTGCTCTCCTGCTACTCAAAGTAGGATTCGGGGATCAACACAGATCAGCATCGGCCTCCCCTGGGTGCTTGTCAAAAACACAGAATCTCAACCCCCACCCCAGAACTACTGAAACAGAGTCTGCAGTTGAGCAAAAGTCCCGGGTGACTTGTGCACACATTAAAATCTGAGAAGCAATGCTGTGAAACACATTTGGAGAACCAATGCCAAAGACAATCACAAAGATGGTTTTATCCTAGAAAATGTCAAAAATTAGTCCTATAGTTCATTCACTGTGGTCCCTATAAATCTTCAGTGTTAATTACAAAGGAATATGCTCTGATCAGGTATTTTTAACCAGGAAAATTATATATAAAGTATATAGATAGATAGATAGATATAAACAGTGCTTTCTGCAATTGAGAAAGCACAGATTTGTGCTACAATGTTTAGCTTTCTTGTTCTATGGACAATTTTTATTTGCACTAAACCTGCCCCCATGGAGATAAGGATGTTAGAAAACTTATTAGAAATTTGCCTACCACTTAAATCTACTCCCTTGCAGAGAAATAGCCCATTTCTCAGCTACAGCTGAGAACACACCATCTTATATCTTAGTTGACAAATAACAAAACATTTTCCAAATTACTATTCCCAAACCATTCTGAGTCCCAAGCACAGATTCAAATCAGGTGCATGTGAAATACAAACAAGGCTCGAGTTGGAAAGGAAAAGATGAAGCTTGAGCCTTACCAAGCAAAATGCACTTATTAATAAAAGCCATGCACAGCTCAAGTCCATGTAAGGTATGGATTACCAGCAAGAGCAAGGTTCCCATCGGAATCTTCCCAGCACACAGTCATGACTCACGCCCAGAGCCATCTTGCCCTTGCAAGAAAAGCATAAATCATCATCCATTCTTACAAATGATGCCAAAAGTGCATTTTATTCAAATGCATTCCTTAAAATAATTGCTGAGAAAATAATACAAGAGTATTCAACAGATGACCAACTCTTTAGTTTTCACATCTGGAGGGAAAAATGTGTCATGGAGTGGTTAAGTGAATTCTAGAGATGCTGGAAATTCCTAAAAATACAAAGTTCTAAGAACATAAAATCCTATTTTATTATTATTTTTTTTCCAAAACAGGGTCTCACCATGTTGCCAGGCAAGCCTTGAGCTCACAATCCTCCTGCGTCAGCTTCCCCAAGTCATTGGGATGACAGGTGTGCATCACTGGAAATCAAACTTGGACCTCCCATGTGGTCCCAGCCTGTGAAGGACCTCCATGTGGTCCTGACAGCACATACTACCTAGGCTTTTGAAGAGGCAGCTTTTATGCCTCTGTTTCTAAAAAGAAATATGTTTTGTAATGCAAACCTTTATCATATTTTTCTTTGTTTTCTCTTTTCTTTCTTCTCCTTCTATATTTTAATAAAAAGTATCAGAAAACAAAAATGAATACCTGTAGAATCTCTCTCTTATATCCCTTCCACCAGCACTGAAAATAGTACTTCCTCACTAGTAATAAGCCACTTTGCCCCTGATACTGCTCTTTGACTATCCTCAGTAAGTTTGCATTTATTTATTGCTTCATCTACTTGCCATCTATATGGTTTTGGTTCTCCAGAAACAATCTCTTAGGCAAGGATTCAAGTGTGAGTAATTTGTTAGATAGGTGGTTCCCAGAAACACTGGTAAGGGAGTAGAGGAATATGCCAGGAAAGGGCAGAAAGTTCATGAAGACTTATTATCAAACCAGTCAATCCCCCTGGGGAACTCTGAGAGATATGTTGAACATTCTTCAGTACAATGTCAACTGAGGGTTAAGGAGCTGGGATATTTAATTAGCAACTCTGTCTGCCATTGTTTCAGGGTTGTTTCTGGGGGCATTAACTCTCTGTCGCTCTGGTTTGTTTGTGATTAGGTTAAGAATGTTTTCCAGACAAAAATAAAAATAAATAAAACCTTCAGGCAAAAAGTTTTAGATATTTCTCATAAGCAGCCTTTGGAACATTGATGTGATTATCAAAGGGATATGGGCAGGACACCAACAATATCTGTTACATCTTCTAATCATTCCTCCACGCAAGCTCCTACAAGAGCTCCTACTAACTTGCTAAGCACTAATGTGTCTAAAACACGTAGATTTTTTTCAGTAGTTACACTGCTCAGTAGCTTAAACTATTTTTTGGGGGGGGGATGGTTTTTTGTTATAGGGCGCGTGCGCTCGCCAGAAAGACAGAGAGAGACAGATAGACAGAAAGCGAGAAATCGCCCCCAAGGGGAGATGGCCACGCTGCAATCCCTCTCCTCCATTCTCTTCTCAGGACCTTGGACACACACACACACATGCGCCCGGCGTGAGTTTAAGCCACCGGGTCCGGGACTTGAACCGCGGTTGACTTCATGGGAGTCCAGTGACAAAGCCATTACACTAACTGCTGGTCCCAGTAACTTAAACTATTGACCACTGCTTCCCTCTTTTTTCTTTTTAGTTTTCCAGAGAGTATATATGCTTGGAAGAGAAAGAGAGAGAATGAGAATGATACAGAGAGAAAGAAAGAGTGAGAAAGTATCCCTGAAGAGGATGTGCAGGTTGTAATTCCTTCTCTATTTTCCCAACCTCTTGGGATTTGGGACATGCATGCACATTCACCTGGCATGTTTTTCAAGCTAGTGGGGCCAAGATTCAAACCATAATTGGCCAGTGAATCTGGCTGCCTTAATCACCAGGTCATGAAGCCAGCCTAATCACTGCTTCCTTCCAGAGACTCCCTCTTTCTTCGGCTTCCATGACAATGCTTTCTTCTGCATGTTTTCTTTTCTCCTGCCACTCCTTATCTTTCCTCCTGGCTCATCTTCTCCCAGCCAGATTTAAAGGTTAGAATCCTTTGATTGTGCTAATCTTTTTAGTTTTCTAGTTTGTGTCCATCTCTAGTTTTTTTAGAAGTTTTAAATTGGTGAAAAAAGCATTGAATTTACCTAGTTTTTATTTTTTAGTTTATGTATTATTCATTCCCACTTCTTATCCTACCCTTTTTTGTTGAGTGAGTGCATTTGTTCCTATGGCTGCAGTTCCCATCTGTGTCTCAAAGACATACAAACTTATATTTCCAGTGGTTCAAGACTCCTGATCAATGAGGCTGATGGCCTATATTATACCAGGCATCTCACAATTGCTTCAAATGTAATAATGGGATATTAAAATTTATCTTTTCTCTCTCCAAAAGAAAACTAAAATGGTCCTTATCTATTACAATATTTCCTGCTTCAGTGAGTAATAACTACCTTTCACTTAGCTAGCTAAGGTAGAAACTAGCATTTAATTTAGCCATGTCTTCTTGTTTTCCTGCCTTGAAAATATCCATCTAATTATTTGACATTGGACAAAGCAGAGGCACAGTTATAGCACAACTGGACCCACATGAAAGAGTCCTCATTTTTGCATCCCAGGACCAACCTGAGCACGCCAGGTGTGCAAGTGTTCATGATCCAGCCAAGTCAGACTGGAGGTAGATCATGCTGTGAAAGCCCTGTTGGAGGTGCCTCTGTCTCTGTCTCTCTTGCTAATGGAAGAAATAATCTTAAAAAAATGATAATAACTATTGGATCTCATCAACCAGATTGTATAAATGGATTATTTCTTAATCTGTCCACACCCGCTCATTTCCTGGCTCATCATTACCTGTTACTGTGGCCTTCTAAGTGGGTCTCTCAGGTCTGTTTATTTGTGTGTGCGTGTGTGTGTGTGTGTGTGTGTGTGCGTATTTTTATGTTTTTTTTGAAATAATATATTTTTATTATATTTTAAAAATTATTTATTATTATCATAATTCTCAGGTCTATTTTTCTGTGTGCACCCAGAGGGAACTTTTAACAACATACCTCTGATTACATCACTGCCACCAGATTTGGCTGAGGTTGGCTTCTTCAGTCCCATTTTGCCTTCTTTCTTTTTTTTATTTTTGGAGAGGTTTTCGCTATAGGGCGTGTGCGCTCACCAGACAGACAGAGAGAGACATAGAGACAGAAAGCGAGAAATCACCCCCCCAGCGGGGATGGTCACGCTGCAATCCCTTCTCCTCCATTCTCCTTTTGGGATCTTGGGCATGCACGCACACGTACCCAGTGTGAGTTTTAAGCCACGGGGTCCGGGACGTGAACCGCGGTCGACTACGTGGGAATCCAGCGATATAGCCATTATGCTAACTGCTGGTTCCCAACCCATCTTGCCTTCTTTTACCTGGCTATTTCTGTTTCACTTATGCTTGCCTTTATGTGTTGTTGTTTCTAGAAAGTGTTATAATGTGTCTGGCCTTGGATTCATCATGCTTTCTGTTCCCCCAACACTGAAGCCACTTCTCCTAGCTCCTCCTTCTGTTAACTAACTTCTACTCATCCTTGGGATACAAGTTTAAAAATAACTGTCTCAAAGAAGCCTTTCCTGCATTTTCTGATTCTTCCAAGAAAAGCATTGGTTCCCCTAGTATTCTAGTATTTAGGCTGTTCTGCTATCACTCTTAATTCTTGTAATTACTTACTCATATAACTAGTTGTGCCTGCCTTAATGTAAGCTCCCTGATAATGGATAGTTCAATTTAATTCACTTCTAAATACCAATACCTAGCATACAAGATTCATGTATTGTGCAAATATAATTCATGGAATGTAAGATTATGATAATAACTCAATGGGTTTATACTAAGCCCATTGACTATTCCAAAAATCTAACCACGCTCAGCTGGAATTACACTTGCTGTTTGATTATGTCTTCCACTTGTCCCTTTCCAGGATGTGGGACTTCATCCTGATAATAATGGAGAAGTATCAATATTAGAATGTATTTTGCTATAACAAAGTACCACAAATGCAGCAATTAATTCTCTCTCAGTTCTGAAAGTTAGAAGTCTATAAAGTCAAGATGCTAGCATGCTTGACTCCTTCTAAGGACAGAGAGGAAAGGACACATTGCAGGCCTTTCTCCTTGGCTTGTGGAGTTTCTCTGTATGTTCACATGTTTTTTCCTGTATGCATCTACATCCAAACTTCTACTTTTTGTAGGTATTTCAGCTCTATTGACTAAGGGCCCATCCTAATGACCTCCTCTCTACAACTTACACTTGTAATAACATTATTTCCCAATAAGGTCACATTGTGAAGCACTAGGGATTAGGACTTCAACATACACATTTTGGGGGGCATGATGCAACCTCTAACAGTCTCTGTGCACTTTAAGTGGGGAAGATAAATGACTAACTTCACAGGACAGATAGAGGTGTTGGCTACATAGTCAAGGAAGTATTAAAGGGAGCAAGTTTGGCAAAACTAGGGGCCTTCTATAATCTCAGAGCAATGGCTATGAGTTTAGTTTCACAACTAACATTGGTTCAAGTAAAAATTCTGTTTCACTGAATGCCAGTAACATAAACTTACCTCCACCTGGGCTCAATTTTATTACATGTAAAATGGGTATATTTTTAGCACCCATACTTTATAATGCTGGAGGATCCTGGAGGGAAAAAAGCAAACTAGATTTATCTATGATCTGATTTAGAAACTTATATTTTCCCCAAAATCTCAGTCTAACATTAAAAGCAAAAAGAAAAAAAAAATTCCAAGTTTTTAAGACAAAAATCAGACATTGCTATAACTTGTAACGTCATTTTGTTTATATAAATAGATTTTGTGCAAAAAAAAGACTAATGGATTATTCAAACATTTCTCTTTTCCACTGGTATATAGGCATCTTACAAGGCGCTCTAATAGAAAAGTAGATCCTGGATCTTTGTAAAGATGAGAAATATATGTGGAAGTCAAAGAGTCATCACATTTAAAATACTTTCTCTCCCTCTGTTCTACTCTAATTCATTCATTTCCTTTCTTTTCCTTTTGGTTAGGTACTCTAATCCATACCCAAACTCTTACCATTCCAGATGATACAACTCTAGGCCTTGTCCCAAGAGAAGAGTCTCCAATTTCTATTTTCCTTTCTCCCGGTCCTTGGCAAGGCTGTTGGGTGACCACTCAGCCACCTCAGAGGGTGGTGCCTCCCACCCCTTCAAGCCACAAGCAACAAAGCCTTAGTCATTTCATGCTCTTGGCGTTGCCATCATTTTTCATTTCTAGAACATAACTTTGTCATTAACTCATTCACTTATGTAAGGAGAAAGAGCCAGGGACAGTTAAGGAGTGTCTCCAGTAGTTCAGGAAAAACAACAACAACAAAACGATAGCATTGCTATTGCTCAATATCCAGAAGACAATGGCATATTTGCCAAGAAAGAATTACAGGACGATGTAATTCATTTACTCTGTGAGTTGTGTTATGTAGCAAGTCAAATCGGGCCATTTTCTTTTGGGGATGGAATCTTAATAATTATAAGGATCAACTATCACTCTAGCTTCCAGAAGAAGAAAGAAATGGATTGTTTTATAGAAAGGAGGCATATTTGAAGTTATCAAGATGATACACAAAGGCTAACATTAGGTTACCCAGAGGATCACTGTAATTTTCTATGAGGCTAATTCATATTTTGTGTCTCCCTTAGATGTGTACCGATTATAGGGATCAGCAGTTAGCATAATGGATATGTCACTGAACTCCCATATAGTTGACCGCGGTTCGAGTCTCAGACTGGGTGGCTTAAACTCATGCCGGATGCATGTGCGTATGTGCCCAAGATCCCGAGAGGAGAATGGAGGAGAAGAGATTGCGACATGGCCATCCCTCTGGGGAGTGATTTCTCGCTTCCTATCTCTCTGTCTCTCTCTGTCTGACGAGCGCATGTGCCCTATAGCAAAAAACAAAAACAAAACAAAAACAAAAAAACCTCTTCACAAAAAAAAAGAAGTGTACTGATTATAAAATATGAAAAACAATGTATGAAATAATGCTTTCTGTGTAAGGAGGTTTATATTAACCCATATTTTCCTTGTTGAATAGAATTTGAAGTCAGAGTGATAAATAGCAAGCTACACCATAGGTACCTGTTCTGTTCAAAGGAAAGTAAATATGATTATAATTTTATCAGAAAAAGAAAAAGGGCTGATTCGAAAGAACAGAAGAATGTAGAATTGAGAGGAAAAGAGAATGCTATAGCCAGGAAACTGCCTCTCAAACTTAAATGTGCTTCCAGGTAAAGAAAACTAAGATTTTATGTGAGCAAAAGTAATACTGAACAGACAAAAGAGCTATCAAGAACAGTCCAAGGGAAGAGTGTTGATGGGGAGAATTAACTCCGGGGTCTGCAAAAACCAGCAGAGCCAGATGAAATGGCCACGAATTCAGTTTGAATTAAGGTTTTCCCTGCTGTTATTGTTCTACTGCTTGTTCCTTTGTAAGGGGACATGGCCAGGCTTACATATTAAAAAGAAAACCTGGACATTGTCTCTTGTATATCCCCCACTCTCCTGCCCACAAATAAGCGCTGATGTGAGATGATTGAAAATGTCATTTTGGTGTCCCAAGAACTTGTAACCAAGATATTTAAGTGATAACATTTCTATATGAACCCAGTATTTGGAATAACTAAAATCAATTCAAGTCTAGGTAATAGTTCTACCATTGACATTCTTGTTCAGTGGCCATTAGTGTTTTAGTTTATACTACATTAATTTACAGGTAAAGGTTTTTTTTCTTTTAGAAAAGATTATTTTATTTCATCATTTATTGCTATTGCTATTTTAAATTTGCTATATGGCATGTGAGGTTGAGAGAGAGAAAGCAAAAATCAAGGTGTCAGATCAGCACTTGAACCATGGTCAGCCATGTTGAAGTCCAGTGCTTTAACCACCATGCTACCTAATGGCCCTGGAAAACAGTGGTTTTAAACTCTAAAAGAGTCCAAGTTTATATGTGATTTCACTAGCCCGCCAAGTCTTTCTGTATTTAAGAGATGCCTACCTATTCCTCAGTTATGGAAACCTTCAGTAGGTTGCAATGAATGATGTGTATATTCATCAATGAATCAAATTTATTAAAAAAAAGAGGGCTGGCCCTATATTCTATTGGTTAAGTGAGCTGGATTGCAGAGGGCTAATCATTTCTGTATATATGACTTGAAAAGCATATTGGACACCTGAGCATGTGTGACCAAAATCCTGATACGGTGGAGAAATGGAAGAGAATAGATTGTGGTATGACCACACTCCATTGAGAGAATGTTTTCTCTTTCTGTCTGTAATCTCTCTGGTGAGTGTATACATACTCTGGCAATTTAAAAACAATGAATTCAGTCTGGGTGGATGGAGAAGCCTAGATCTATAGAATAGGATAAATATTTGTAAAAATCAATCTGCTCTCCTATATTGAGGAAGGCCATAAACTGCTGCAATAGGAGAATATTAACCAGTCACAGCAAAGGTCTCAAATGGTGCATATGGCAGCCAAGAACTATACTAATGTTAGGTACAACTACTGAGGTTGAGAGTAGATGCTGTTGGTATTCTGGCCAATGTCCCTTACCAGGCTGGTACAACTACCCCAGATACTTCAAATATTGGCTGATAATGGCTCACTACTGCTCCCTTCTTCAAGACATTCTCCTTAGCCAAACAGAAACAATTTTTACAGGAGGTCACATCCCCACCTGTATCTGGGTGTAGTACCCTGTTAAGGACTGACTGACCTAAAGAATATCAAAGGCCAGCCAAAAACATCAAAGTAGGAACAACTCTGGGGTGCAACTCATGCTCCAGAGCTCTCCATGTGGTCAGGCTAAATTCAAACTCCAGAAGAAATAGCATCTTAGCATTGGTCCTCTCCTATCTATTTCCTTCACACTATTCTCCTCAGAGGTCTACCTCTAATAAATTACACACACCTGACCCCTTTCTCAGGATCCCATATACATTAGAAAGTCAGATTGTTTTCACAAACTTATTTCATTTAATCCTCAGAACTATTCTATTTAAAAGGTTACCTAAGTAAGAGTAAGAGAGTCCAAGTTTTTTTTTTCTTTTTTGACTTCTGCCAATCCTCTATATTTATTATGCTAAACCACTGCTTAGATACTTGCATAGACCCTCTATCACTTGACACTGATTAAAAAAAGTAGCTACTAATTTCAGGCAATGAATGTGTCTTGTCCATGTTAACAAGTTCAGTAATAAATAGGTCTTGTGTAAGGTTCTTTGGCATAAAGTCCTATTTTTCTACTAGAGATAAGGGAGAAGGAAAGAAAAATAAGAGATAAGAAGAAATGAAAGAAAAAATAATGAAAGAAAAAAGAAGATAAAAAGAGGAAAGAAGAAAGGAAGGAAGGGGCCATTAGGTGGTATAGATATTAAGGCATTGGCTCCCACATGGCTGACTGTATAGTTCAAGTCTCAGACATGGTGGCTTGAAAATCATACCAGGCATATGTGTGTTCTCAAAATTCCAAGAGGAGAAGGGACTGTGGTGTGACCATCACCCCTCGGGGGGTGATTTTTAACATTTTTCTTTTTTTCTCTGTCTGGCAAGTGCACACACCATATAGCAATAAACAAAAGAAAGAAAGGAAGTTTGGATGAAAGGAAGAAGAGAAAGACAGAAAGAAAAGGCCACAACAGATACTTATTTAAAAAGAGTTTAGCCCCTCAGGTGACCCTTGGAGTCAGGCCTTGGCAGGAAATGCAATGCTGGTCATTTCTCTTTCTAATTCTTGTCAACGTGGAACAGTTGGAAATGCTTTTATTATGAGCTGAGCTTCAATTCAGGGCTTGGCTGAAAAATCACTTTTTTCTTTTACTAGAAACTGTGAGAAGTTTCCAGGCAGGGCTTGTAAACGAGTTATCTCTGTTGATGACCACATCTGGGTGCACATCTGTGGTACAGAAACACACTATGTAATAAAGTGTATCTTGTGTTACATGATTTTCTGCCATGTGGGCTGACTTTTACCACCACATTAAAGACTCCCTCTCCTTATTAAAAACAATTAGAATATATAGGTGCAATACTCCACCCACAGGGTGAGAAGGAGGATTTCCTGTATTTTATTTTATAAGCAAGACAACCACCACAGAATTCATTCTGAGATTCTTGAAGACCTCTTTGAGTCCATTTGAAGGTGTTGAGCATACACCTACTATGTACCAGCATAGTTCTGAAGTTTCTAAATTGCTCCAATGGATTCTCATGACATTCACTAAACTAGACATCTCAGTCCCCATTTCAGACAGGGGAATATGGAGAGTCAAGTCTAAAATAATTGGTCCAAAATAAAGCATAGGAAACAGAGACGCTCAGCTTCAAAGTCATGTTTGGAGGGTTTCTGAGCCCAAGGTCTGCTTTGGCAGAAGCACAATCTGTAGTTGCTCTGGTGCCAGCATCACCTGAATAAGAGAACATTTCACTTTCAAAAAGTGATAGTTACAATGGCTACTTGCCTCTAGAAGGTCCAGTCTGCCCCACCAGATTCCAAAGAGATTCATCAGACTTCCAAAGAATATGAAAAGAATCATTATGCATTCATTAGAGAATCTACTCCAAATCCCAAGACTGAGAGAGGGATGAGAACTGATATTCCAAACAATTGCATCTATTTCAGGGAAAAATAAAAGTAGAATTTGCTAGTTCTTCCTTCTCAGCAGAGAAAGAAGAATGAAAAATCACCTGCTGTAACAAGGGTTACTAAAGATAACTGCAAGCAAGAGAGGAATGCTACATAAAAAGATTTTTGTTGCAGCTCATGGGGTTAAAGAAACTGGAAATGAATATAGTTGCTCCCAAGGAATTTAGACCCCCAAAGCTGTAACTTGTTCTTCCTAGGAATCTGATATGCACAGGCATCTGCTCAGAATAGTGACCTTTGACTTTGTCATTGCTTTTAGTAAATATAGGAAGAAGATGACTTAAAGGAGCTTGGAGAAAAATGCATTAAAAAAAAAAAAGAGCAAAAGCATGTCAACCAGTCAACTAAAAAAAGTATCTGGTTTGAAATTTAATCATCAGGTAGAGTAGGGCTGAACAATCTCCAAGTTTACTTCACTGATACTTCAGGATTCTAGAACATAGTCACTAGAAAATGTACCTGATAGATGGAAAGATTATATGGGGTTACAAACGTTTTCAAAGAAAATTGATAGTTTCTAACCTTGGAATATCAGTAATCTTATTTATGTTTTTTTGGGGGGACAAATTATTTTATATGTCTTGATACAAATAATATTTTAAATAACATAAGTTTCTTTCTGCCAATTTCAAAAATAAGTAATATAATTCATGGCCTAAATTACCTTATTTGATAGATTATTGGAAAGAAATGTCGTTGGAAAAGTCAATGCATTTTTGCATAGAAAAATATGTCATGACTTTTCTGATGACTTAATAGTAGTGAAGAAATTTTCAAAAGATATTTGAAATTATGGTCAGAACCAGTGGATGGCATATTGGTTGTGTTGCTAGACTCCCATATAGTTGATTATGGTTCAAGTCCCAGACCTGGTGACTTAAAATTCATGCCAGGCACATGTGTGTGCATGCCTAGGATTACTAGAGAAGAAGGGATTGTGGTGTGGCTATCCCTACCTAGAGGTGATTTATCACTTTCTGCCTCTGGCAGTATCTTTCTCTCTGGCAAGCACACATGACCTATAGCAAAAATCTATCTTTGAAAAAAAAATGATCAGAGATCTGGTGGTTTCAAGGTTGAGAATAATGAAGATGTTCTTCTGAAAATTTACCCTGGAAAATAGAAAAGGCAGGCCACAAGAAGACTGAGTCCACTATGAAAGCTGAGATCTCATGATTTCAGGGATGAGAGCAATGAAGATGTTTTGCTGAAAATTTACCCTGGTTGAGGTCCTGGAGAAAAACACAACACCAAAGAGTTTGCATACCTCATCCTCCTGTGCACCTCTGATCACTCAGATTGATCTTACAGAAATTAGGAAGAAACAACCCATCAGGTGACTAGAAATCACTGCAGGGGCACAAGAAATATGCAAAACCAAGAAAATACCTCACCCTCAAGGGAAAAGAATAACTCCTCTTCAACCATCTATAGTACAATGGAACTCATGAAAATGCCAGATAATGAATTTAGAGTATTCATAATGAAAAAAGTTAACAGAGATGGAAGAGAAGAGAAATAATAAACACTAGAAAAAAAAAAGCTGATGAGTTCCAGGAGGTGAAGAAGTTCTTTCCAGAGCTGAAAGAGGAAATACATACCATAAAAAAAAAAAATCAAATGGAACTGTTGAAGATGAAGGCTATAATAATGAAAGTAAAAACCTCCCTTGAAAGTATTAAAAGCAGACTATATCATACAGGAAATTGAATCTTAGATGTAGAATACAGAATCGCTGGACCAGTAAAATCCACCATGAAGACTGAGAAAATAGCCCTCCCAAATGAGAATAATATACGAGAAATACTAAATACCATTAAATATTCAAACATCTGGATAATCAGTATCCAAGAAGTTGAAGAGACTAATAAGGGCATTGACAATCTATTCAATGAAATTCTGGAAGAAAACTTCCCAACCCTATATAGGCATTCAAAGATCCAAGCCCAAGAAATACAAAAGACTTCAAATCAAATCAACCCAAGAAGATCTTCTCCAAGACACATTATAGCCAGATTAACCAAAACCATAAACAAAGACAAGATACTCAGACTGGCAAGAGAGAAATGTCACATTACTTACAAAGGATATCCCATCAGGCTAAAAGCAGATCTCTCATCAGAAACAATGCAAGCAAGGAAAGAATGAAAAAAATATATTCAAAGTGCTGAGTGAAAAACAATTTTTTGAGAGGTTTTTTGCTATAGGGAACATGTACTTGCCAGAAAGAAAGAGACAGAGAAACAGAAAGTGAGAAATCACCCCCCGGGGGGATGGCCATGCCACAATCCCTTCCCCTCCATTCTCCTCTCGGGATCTTAGGCATGCACGCACACGCACCCATGTGAGTTTAATCCACTGGATCCAGGACTCGAACTGTGGTCGGCTACATGGGAATCCAGTGTTATAGCCATTATCCCAACTGCTAAAACAACTAAGAAAATGGCCAGCTTAATCGTAGGGACAAGTCCAGAGTTGAACACTGTCTTGCAGAATTTAAACAGAAAGATGGGACCACAAAATAAGATAAAGTACATGAGTTTGAACTGGTAAAAAAGAATTGTATGACTTTTGACTATAACATTATTGATATTCTATGCTTTGGTTTCCAGTGTTAAAGAGTTTTGTCTTTTCTTGAGTTGTGGACAGGTCCATGTACCTACTATTTTAATAGAATCCTAACCTGTTTCCTGGCTTTAAATATTAAGCAAAATTCTCTTAACATTTTTTTATTTTGATTTATCAAAGCTAAAACCACCTTTCTTTAAATTAAAAAAAGTATTTAAAATACCTATTTAATTACTACAGTTAGCTATATAGCCTTAGCTATGTGCTATTTTATAGTATATTCATTCTGCCCACACAATTTCATGCCTAAAGTCAATTTTTGTTCACAGATATGTATATATCAGCTGAACTTACTATTGAAAGCATTTAGATTAATTAGGATATTTTGTGAATCAATAAAATGTGGGAAAGAATACAGGAATGGAAAGCAACTGCAGATACCAGAGCAGGATGGGAAGAGGATGGGAAATGGCAAAGGATGAGAAATAGAGAGGAAAAAAATATATACAAGAAACAAGAAATGGAAAATTAGTTGTTGATGATAACAAGTATGATTAAGACACTTTACAGTGTATTCTGACTGGAAAATTGCATTTTGTATGTTGTGGTGATATTCAGTGAAAGTATGTAAAATAAACAAATTTAAAATAAAAAGTTAAAAAAATTATCATGGTCATTGTTGTAAAGATGATAAATAGCCATTTTGGAATGTGCTTGCTCAAAAGCTTCCACTATTTAAAATTACTGGTGCGTATAGACGACTCTTAGAAAATATGGTCCCTGGTATCTTCCAAAAACAGATTAATGCACTGTCATTAGAACATTAACATTCCTTGTTTTTTAAACAAAAATAATTGTATACAATTGAAGCATCTGTTGCTTCTTTGCTTCATCACCCTGGTTCTAATTCTAAGGATTGTTGGAAAAGGATGCAAACATTTGAACTTGCTTTAACTTCTGGTCATCTATGGATGTACAATAATACTAAAAATTTCCCCAGTTACTTGCAAGGTCCAATTTAATTGGATGGATGGGTAGCCATGAGCAGTCAGCCATGTCACTTGGCTTTAGCAAGAAGGTCAGTGTGAAACTGGCCATAGAAAATACTGAGATAATAAAAGGCATGTTTCAGGGAAATGTCTAAGGAGGGTTTGCCTTAGTCCTGGAAAGGATCAATACTTCTTGCATATCTTGGAGATTCTATAGCTCGAGGAGTTCACAGACTTAGCAAGACTGCACCTTTAAGCCTCACAACAACTTTGCCAAGCAGGTACTATTTCCCTTATTCTGTAGATAGAAAATGAAGTCATGGGAAGATTAAAGGACTTATCCATAGTGGTAGAACAGGGAAGTGCAGAATCGGGATTTGAATTAGCCCAGTCTGACTTTGTGCTTAGTCTACACTCTTCATCACTTCCCACCATTGCTTTTATTTTAAAGACTTGGAAATTTCCAAGATGCTTCACATAACTTACAATGTCTTTCCTCATTAAACGATGACATTTCCCGCTAAAGGAAACAGATTCATATCATCTAGAGCAAGAATATAGAGGAAAATATCCAGGTCAAATTGAAGCCAATCAAAAAAAAAGAAAAAAAGAAAATCAGTGTGTAATGGAGGTCATGAAGCTATGTTCCTTCCTAGAATGTTTATAAACATTAGAGGGAATCACATTTTAGGAAGAGGATAAATGCTTTAGTGATATGTTTATATCCTTTAAAACTGTTTGTCAGTGGGCCAGCCAGTGGCTTAGTAGTTAGGCTGGCTGCATCTCACATGGACAACTGTGCAGTTCATCTTGAACCTGGCAGCTTAAAAAACACATCAGGGTTGGGGCCAGCAGGTGGCATAGTAGCTAAGGTACTAGACTCCCATATAGCTGACCACAGTTCAAGCCACATACCTGGCAGCTTAAAAATCATGTGCTCATACGTGTCCAAAATTCCAAGAGGAGAATGGAGGAGAAGGGACTGCAGTGTGGCCATCCTCCCTGAGAAGTGATTTCTCACTTTCCCTCTTTCTGCCTCTTTTTGTGTTTCTTTGGCCAGCACACATACCCTATGGCAAAAACCTAAAAGCCAAACCAAAACAAAATAACATATCAGGCATGTATATATGTGTGTCCAAATTCCCAAGAAGAGAATAGAGGAGAAAGAATTGCTGCTTGGTCATTGCCCTCGTGAGGTGTTTTTTCTCTTTCTACTCTGGTGAGTGTATATGCCATGTAACAAAATTATGTGTTTGTAATAACCCTGGTATTTCTTCATTATTCAAATAAATGTACTCGCTTTTTTTTTTCAAAAGTCTACGTGTGCCTTCAGACTAAATCATAATTAACAAAGTGCCCTAAAGATGTTTTTTTCCAGCTCTTATTTAGATCTCACTTGTATCAGTTGAGGGGAGAGAATGTAGGTAAATTTCCCACTCTGGATACTCACTGTGATTGCTACCAACTGGTAAAAGATGGCCAAAGTCAATGGTAGAGTGGTTTTCAGGACAATGGGAGGACAAAGATAGGGTTGCCAAGTCTACTAATGCACTGATGTCAGGTAGGAAATTTACTCTGACCATGTAAGGGCTGGAGCCTGGATAAGAGCTGCTACTTTTCTCTGGAAAAATTGAGCATTTTCATGAAATGCTAGAACAAATGCATTGTATTTATCCTTTGGAAACTGAATCTTTATCCATTCATTCATTTATCTATTTACATAAACAAGGTAACATGACTTTTAGGGAAGCTTGTATAAATATTTTTCTAATACTCTTGTTTCCCATGCCTGCAACTATATATAAATTTTCAATCCTAAATGAAAATAGGTTAAATCAAAATAAGGTAACAGTACAAACATTAAAAGATAGAATAATAATATCCTATTGCTTTTCTTTGTCCTTCTTTCCTTCCTTCCTCCATCCCTCCCTTCCCTAGCTTCTTCTACTCTCTCTTTCTTATGTTCTTTTTGAATCAATATGATTTTATGACACACAAAGGAATGCCCACCTTCACTTTCTCCTGGGTCTATTTGGCTTATGAAAAGACAAAGGGGGATCAGCAGTTAGTGTAATGGCTATGTCGCTGGACTCCCACGTAGTCAACTGCAGTTCGAGTCCTGGACCCAGTGGCTTAAACTCACGCCTGGCATGTGTGCATTCATGCCCAAGATCCCGAGAGGAGAATGGAGGAGAAGGGATTGCGGCGTGGCCATCCCCCCTGGGGGGGTGATTTCCTGCTTTCTGTCTATCTGTCTCTCTCTGTCTGTCTGGCGAGCGCACGTGCCCTATAGCAAAAACAAACAAACAAACAAACAAACGAACAAACAAAAATAACCTCTAAAAAAAAAAAAAAAGACAAAGGGAATCTTAATTAGGAGAATGGAAAAAACTCTGTGATTTTATCTTTTCACAAGCGCAACAGATGTCTCTGTTCCCATAACACTGACCTCCAAAACATTAGCCTATTTTCCAAGCATCTGAATTAGTGAACTTTTTTTGTCTTGTTTTCCAGCACTTGATTACAGACAACATAGAATTGCGTAGCTTCCTACTCATCAGAATGTCTGATGAAGAATTTTTAGAATATTCATAATGGTGAAACTAATGGAGATGGGAGAGAAGAGAGACAATGAACTGCAGAAGAGAAAGGAGAAAGCAGATGACAAGTTCCAGGAGGTGAGGAAATTCTTGCAAGATCTAAAAGAGGAATTACATACTTTTAAAAAGAATCAAGACCTGTTAGAGATGAAGGCTATAATACAGGAAGTCAAAATCTCCCCCTGAAAGTATTAAAAGCAGACTAGATCATACAGAATATAGAATCTCAGACATAGAAAATTGATGACCTAGAAAAATCCACCACGAAGACTGAGAATATTGCCCCCTAAAAATGAGAATGACATACAAGAAATACTAGATACCATCAAATGTCCCAGAAGGCGAAGAGACTCATAAGGGCATTGATAATCTATTCCATGAAATCCTGCAAAAAAAACCCTTCTAACCTAGAGAGCCATGCAAAAATCTACTCCTAAGAAATACAAAGGACCCCAAATAGAATCAACCCAAGAAGATTTTCTCCAAGACACATTATAGCTGGATTGACCAAAACCACAGACAAAGACAAGAAACTAAGATTGGCAAGAGAGAAATGTCAAGTTACCTACAAAGGATATCCCATCAGGCTAACAGTGGACCTCTCATCAGAAACAACGCTAGAGAAGAAAGAATGGGAAAATATATCCAAAGTGTTAAGGGAAAAGCTATTTCAACCAAGAATACTGTACCCGGAAAGATTATCCTTCATTTGGGAAGAAAAGACAACAACATTCTCAATTAAACAAACCTTGAAAGAATTTTCCAGCACCAGATCAGATCTCTAAGAAGTTCTCAAAGGAGTGCTACATCAGGAAAATTAAATGTAGAAACACAGAAATAAGAGCTCAAAAACTAAGAAAATGGCCAACTTAATCATAGGGACATGTCTGGAGCTGAATAGTATATCCCAGAATTTAATTGGGAAGATCGAACCACAACAGGAGACAGATTAAGTACATGAGACTGAAGTGATGAAATAGCATTTTATGACTTTTGACTAAAACATTGCTGATTTTCTTCTAGACTTTGTTGTCCAGTTTTGAAGGTTTTTGTCCTGTCTTGACCTGTCAATAGGTTCATGTACCTACTATTTGAACAGAATCATAATCTGTTTCCTGGCTTTAAGTTTTAAGCAAAGTTTCTTAGCAATTCTTTGATTTATTACAGTTAAAACTGCTTTTCTTGAAAATTACAAGTGAAACTTGCTATTGAATGTAGTTAAATTATTTAAGAAATTGTATGATCAATAATATGTGTGTGTGGGAGAAATGGAAATTATTGATGATTACATGCATGATTAAGACACTATGCAGTATATTCTGGATGGGAAATCACATTTTGTATGTTGTGATGATGCTTAGGGAATGAATTTAAATTAATTAATTTAGAAAAAAGTTTCAGAAAAAAATCTAAAACGGTTTTTCTTGAAATTAAAAAAATGCATTAAAAATACCTATTTGATGACTGCACTAAGCTATATAGCCCCAGCTAGGTGCTACTTTATATTATGTTCATTCTACTCACTGAGGTTTATGCCTAAAGTCAGACTTGCATTCATAGATATGTATATATCAGCTGCACTTGCTATTCAAAATATTTGGATTAATTAAGATCTTTAATGAATCAATAAAATGTGGGGTAAAAAGGCATAGAAAGCAATCATGGAATACCAAAGACAGTGTGGGAGGAAGGTGGGAGATGGCAGAAGGTGAGAGATAGGGAATCAAGGATGGGGAAAAAAAAGCAAAATATACAGGAAACAAGACATGGAAAATTATTTGTTGACAGTAACACGCATGTTGATGCACTTGATTGAGCCAATATACAGTGTATTCTGGATGGAAAATCTCATTTTGTATGCTGTAATGATGTACAGTGAATGAATGTAAATAAATAAATTTAAATTTAAAAAAGAAATATATATATATACACACACACACACACACACAAAAAAAAAAAAGTTTATCACCAAAGACACAATGTTCCTTGAGCTATTCCTTATCCCTCATTGTTCAGAAAAATTTTAAATGAGTCACATCATGGTGTTGCTACTACATATTTCTTTAGAAACAATCTCTGTACCATGCAATTATTTCATACCTTTTAATATCTAGGTTCTGTTTTCATTTGCTTTATTTTATAAATGTCTCATATTTTTTCCAGCACGAGGAAAAGTACAAAATAAGCTATTCCTGATAATTGCCTACTTTACTCTGAGCTATTCGCAGCCCATTTTTATACTGAAATGAACCACATTACATAATTTGTCTCTTTATCCTTAAAATATATCTACCTCCAGGATGCTTCATATCACCATTTTGATCTACCAGTAGTTGTTTCAGTTTTTATTCTTAGCAATGTCTTAAAAAAATTACATAACATAAGCAATGGAATTAATTATCTCAGTTCTGGTGGGACTGCACCATGGCTTTCCTGCAGATATATAAACATTGCCAAGAGCATGGGATTCATTTCCATGTGTTCACCTGTTGAACTAAGTCCTCTATCTTACTTGATAATTACTTGCTTGTTTCTGAATATTAGACAAACCATGAGGATTTATATATGGGGGGAACACACTGAATTTTCAAAGTTTATGGTGATCCACCCCCTTTTTGTATTTTAAATAGCACATGTAAAATGCTCCTTTATACAGATTACAATTCACATTTCTGCCTATATCTCTAAATAGAAAAACTGGGGGAGGTGGAAGGGAAATGAAATATTTACTTAAAGTCAAGAAGAAACTACTTTATACTACCTAAGAAAACAAAGTCCCAACTGAATGTTAAGGAAGCACTAACAGTGTTACCAAATACCAAATAGCATTTCCTGCAAAGAAAACCAATATAGAATGAACATGAAAATAGATTTCTTAGTTATTATAAGTGTTAGAACTGAATGATAAAGTGAGCAAACACTGAGAAGCAGTACTGATGCTCATATAGAAAGAATATATGGGGAGGTGGGAGCAGGCAGCATGGTGGTTAATGGTGCTGGACTCCCACATGGCCAACCGCAGTTCAAGTCATGGACCTGGCACCATGTTTTCTCTCTCTCTCTCTCTGTCTCTCTGTCTCTGTCTCTGAGTCTATCCCTGTTCAAATTAAAATAAATGAACTAATAAAGTTAAATAATGAATTTTGGGACCAGCAGTTAGCATAATGGTTATGTCGCTGGACTCCCACGTAGCTGACCGCGGTTTGCATCCTGGACCCAGTGGCTTAAACTCACGCCAGGCGTGTGTGCGTGCATGCCCAAGATCCCAAGAGGAGAATGGAGGAGAAGGGATTGCGGCATGGCCATCCTCCCTGGGGGGTGATTTCTCGCTTTCTATCTCTCTGAGTCTCTCTGTCTGGCAAGCACATGCGCCCTATAGCAAAAATCTCTCAAAAAAAAATTAATTTAAAAAAAGAAAAGACAGTATATATGAGTACCAGCAGATGGCGTCCTGGTTACAGCACTGGACTTCCACATGGTTGACTGTGGTTCGAGTCCCAGACTTGGTGGCTTAAAACTCATGCCATGCAAGTGTGTGTGGGTGCTCAAGGTCCCAAGAGAAGAATGGAGGAGAAATAATATAGGGTACATGTACCCTTTAGCTAAACTCTCTAAGGAAACAGAAAAATGGAAGTATGTATGGCCAGGTGGTGTGGTGTTTAAGGCAGCTGGATCTCACATGGTCAACACTGCAGACTGAATCCTGGACTTGGAGGCTTGAAAACTGATTTGGGTACACATGTGTGCATGCCCAAAATCTCAAGAGGAGACTACTAGAGAAGAACTACAGCATGGCCATCCTTCATATAGGGTCAATTCTCACTTTTCCTCCCTCTCTCTTTGGGAATAAAGAAAAGAAAAAGAAAAAAATTTACATATATTTGTATATATGTATAATTTGTATACATATATACATATACATATATATATATACATATATACAAATTACATATGTATACATGTAAGCAATTCTATCTATCTGTTTGGCTCAATTAGGAATCAGGTTTGATTTTTTTTATGTTAAATAAGCTAGAATAAGTTGGGTGGTTGGGGTGTGGATGAAACACCTTAAGTATAATCAGAAGGCTCTGAAAGCAGGATGAGTGATATAGATGGCATGTTCTATTCCAGGGCATCAGAAAATTATCACCTCTACTCAGGATCTGGATACAAATTACTGAGTAAAAAATGGAGACCAGCAGATGGCATGGTGGTTAAGGCATTGGAAACTCCCACATGGCTGACCACAGCTAAAGTCCTGGACCTGGTGGCTTGCTTTCTCACTTTCTCTCTCACACACTCTCTCTCTCTCATCAAATTAAAATAAATGAATAAATAAAATTAAATAAATAATTTTTTTAAAAAATGACAGGCCAGGATTTTGGGGACTCAAACTCTGGTACATTTTACAAAGATAAAAAATAATAATTTTTTATGAAAATTTTCTCTAGATTATTATTATTATTTTTTTGGGGGGGGAGAGGTTTTTGTGATAGGGTGCTTATGCTCACCAGAAAGACAGAGAGAGACAGAGAGAGAAAGCGAGAAATCACCTCCTAGGGGAACGGCCACACCACAATCCCTTCTCCTCCACTCTCCTCCCAGGATCCTGGACACGCATGCACATGCACCCAGCATGAGTTTAAGTCACCAAGTCCAGGACTTGAACCATGGTCAACTACATGGGAGTCCAGCAACATAGCCATTATGCCAACTGCTGGTCCCCCTAGATTATAATTTTTGCAAACTCATCAGTTTAATTCTTTAAAGAAATCACCATTTATTGGTCATTCTTTTGCTTATTGCTAGCAATAGGAAGAGCTTGTTTTATGTGCAAAGATAATTTACCAGCTGTTTGTCTTAGGCAAGATGTAGAACTTCTAAAACTGCTTCCCCATCTATAAAAAGAAAATAATTAGTTTAAGATAATAGGAGATAAAGATGTGAAGTTAGCTAGAAACTATGTTAGAAATTATTACTGTTACTTGATAGATTGTCATTATTTCTTAAGTAAAGAATGACAATTTTATTTGTTTAGACAAAACTATTCACTTAAAGAACACTAAAATAATGTGGAGATGAGGGTCTCCAAAGACTAAGGAGTAACTATTTTTATTTCTCCAAGTCTGAAGCTTATTATAAACCTCCTAACTCCATCCAAACACCTGAGCTTAGTGAAAAAGATAAAGATGAATGTTTTCAAAGATAAAGTACTGAGGACAGGTCAGCAAAGGAGTCTGTTAGTTTAGCAGACTTCAAAGAAGAGTTTGTTCCAGACGCAGAGGCCTGAGGGAAGATGGAAGTGAAGAAATGGAACAAAGGAGGCAGTTAAGGACAAGCCTGGACTAAGCCAAAGGAAAGAGCAGGGGGAAGGGGAAACATGTTGATGGAGGCTCCGTGGTTTCTCACACCATCTAAAGAAGGTATGTCCCCTGGTGGTAAATTGCTGCCTTAGACAGGCCTTCTTCAAACAAAGAATGTTCTCCATGATAGTGAGAGGTCCCATCTCAGCACATATGGGCTCATGCTTTCCTTCATTACTTCAGAGCTTTGCGACTATTTGGGAGCCATTCTTCCCTTGTAGATTTTAACAACTTGACCAAAAGCAAACTTGCTCATGTCCTACACAATTAATTTCCAAGGAGATAGATGTCTTCCATGTGCTGTAAGAACAGTTTGGCCCTGAGATCTAAAAATGTCCAAAACCCCAGGAGCAGGGAGTCTTGAGAAAAATAAGGAGGCAGAGAAAAGGCTTCATTTACAACTGGGGCTAGAATTTTCAAGACTCCTAAACACAGTATCAGTTTATCCCTTGAATGCAGAGCTGGGCAACCATTGTAGACCCAACCAGCATAACTTCCAAATGCACTCCCACACTCAAGCTTAATATTGCCTTCCTGGAACCTATCACAACTTTTCTTTTTATTCGCATTATCCACTTACATAAAAATTAAGGTGTGAAGAGAAGGTAAAACATGCTTTGTGATCAGCCTCTTTCTTTTCAAAGGTATCTCATTTGTAGAACCTCCTCCAGCCATTCTTTTCTCTTTTTGAGGGGAAGGAGGATGCAATTTCCTGATGCCCTGGGCAGAGGCAGGCAACGGATTTTTCTTCCACATAGTCTCAGGAAACACTGTAAGAGTCATTTGGCTCTTATCACATCCCCTTGGAAATCCCCAGGTGTGCCTTCAGCACAACTAAAAATAAATAGAGGAAATAAAGGTGGTTTTATTTTGAACTAGATAATAGGTCATTATTTTGCTTTGTCCTCACAGGTGATGGCGAACTATATTTCTGTTCACAGTCATGACTCAATTCCCCCAAATCCCACCTTTCAACATAGTCATCCCATTGCTAAGTAATGATTAGCTTCTGGTTAGTATGTCCTATCAAGGGTCTTGGGGGGCTCTCATGGTCTCGCTATTATGTTATGAGGATTGTCCTCAATTATGTAAACAGATTTTTAATTCTTTTTACCATGATATTTCTATTTATTTTCTTTTCCTACAGAATTTGTTCATTTGAGAAGGGACAGGCATATGTCTCAATAGATCCTAATTGGCATGAATTACCTTACTCTGCCAAATATGATTTCCCCTTACTTATGGAAACGTAATTCTGATAAGCTTGCGTAAAACCAGTTCAATTGGATTCTTATTCCATGTACCTTGGACAAGTCATATTACCTACATTTAGCCAATCACCATTCTCTACACATAGCCAGTATGACTGATTCAGGGAAAACATGTGATTCAAGTCAGTCCAAAGTTAATCTACCACTTTTGCTGGAAAAAACTCTAAGTATTATCTTTTCTATTGTGTTGCTGAAAGGATGAGATGTATGAATGGAAGTTCTAGAAACCATTTGCCACGTGGAGGGAGAGTTTTTTTGAGAATGGAGCCAACATGAAGAAAACAGGTGACAGTGAGAGACCTAATACTAATGGTATTCATTGTGTCAGTCTCTAGATCTAGCCACACCTGAAGTCAAACTACCCCCGATCTTTTAAGTACCAATGTATTTTTTTTATTTTGGCTTCATTCTGAGTTAGGTTTTCAGCCAATCTACAATAAATTTTTCTATCACTTGCCACTAACTATGTCCTCTTTTAAAATCTTTTCTTTGCCAGTGCATCACCCCATCTAAGGCCTTTTCAGCAATGTTCTCACTTTGTCACTTGAAGTTATGACTGGAAACCAGGTGATAGTAATGAAAATGGCCAACAAGCTAAGAGATTCATCACTAGCTGAACCTTAGCTTCCAATAAACAGGGAAAGTTGGATCATAATGAAAGCATAATGAAAATCATTTCCAACATGAATAATATTTGGGACAATTCCATTCCTCTTCACTCCAGAGACAGACAAGAGTCTCTTCTCATTTACTTTGAGAGGCTAGCCAAAAAAAAAAAAAAAGTACAAGGCTGCAAAGTTGAGACTACTATAGAAAATAAGTTTATTAATATATAAGAGCAGAACAAGAAAATGAATATTAGCTAGAACATTGTAAATCACCACTTGAGTGTTTATTAAGTGTTGGAATTAAGTTTGATTATAACCAGTGAAAATTTCCATGTGGTAAAACGAGGCTAGGATAGCCAAGAAGCAATTGGAAGTCACACAGATCTGTTCTTGGCTTTCCAATGGGTGTGGAAAGAGTAGACAGAACTAAAAACACAACTGGAACTCTGGCCCAGTTCCTGAATATTAGCATAGAAGGATGAGCTATCTATGTAAAGGGGTGTCATCAAGTAAACCAAAGAAAAAATACTTGGGGATAAAAAAGAAGGGTGGAGGAGGAATCCCTTTCACTATAGTTCTTCTCCAATGTCAAGGAGACTGGCTAGAAATCAGCAAAGATCCTCTAAGAATACTTCTATTTTTTTGGTTTTTGGCCAATTACCCAGAGCAGATGTGAAACGTTTGCTGCGATTAGGAAATATTTCACATGTGAGAATGTGGATGCTACAATCCTAAACTCAGCCAAGAAGACTTAATAAATGGTGAAATTTTACATCTTTAGGGAGGAGCAACATATTTTCTAAAAACTGTTAGTTAAAATAAACATGAAATTCCCAAGGAAAGACCAAATTTTGATGATGTGCAGCAGTGATCATTTTATTACTGTGGAAATATTTACTCAGATGCTGCAGCCCACTTCATCCTTTTGTTAATATTCTCATTTTTCCCATTGTCAGTGTCATATGAATACTCATTCCTCACTACCTGAGTTTTATTTGGTTATTGGATGAATTATAGACTCACAAAATGCATCTTTGTTAACAAAGCGTAAATGAAGAAGTGATTCGAATTACCAAAAAATATAAGCCTTTTATTTTACAAATGAAATCAATGCAAATTGGTTAGATCATTATAATTATTTAGAAAATTATGGCTTCTTAGGGAATATACTTGCAATCTGGTTCTTTCTTATAGCCTTCAGAAAAGAGTAATTTTATTTTTCTGTACAAGGAGAGAGTTGTACTAGACAAACATTTCCATGACACATTAATGAATTGCCAAAAGAAATGTAGAAATTCAGACAGCAGGTGGAGTAGAGGTTAAGGTCCTGGATCCCATACAGCCAAGTGTGCAGTTTGAGTCTTGGACCTAGTGGCTTATAAAGGGTGCTGGGTATATGTTTGTGGATGCCCCAAATCCTGAGAGGACAGTGAAGGGATTGCACTATGGCCATCTCCCTCCACCCAACCCCTGACTCTCTCTAGTGAGTACATGCACTCTATAGCAAAACTAAAAAACAAAAACAAAACCAAAAATGTCTGGAAAAGCTTTTATTTTTATTATTACTATTATAGACATAATAGGCTTTTCACTCATTTGTTCAACAAAATTTATTGAAAACTTAGTATGTGGAGTTAGCAGGTAGCACAGCAGTTAAGGCAATAGACTCCCACATGGCCCACTGCAATTCAAGTCCTGGACCTGGCAGCTTCCTTTCTCACTTCCCCTCTTTCTCGCTCTGCCTCACTCTGGTAAATTAAAACAATAATAAATAAAAGAAATAATTCTTTTTTTATAAAAAAGAAAACTTAGTACATGTCAGGCATTGAAGGTGCTAAGAATTGGGGATTCAGTGGTATGTAAGGATGACAAGAAATTTGTTTTCAGAGTTTATATTCTTATGAAACAGGAATATGATTAAACAAGCAATCAAAATGAAAGTAAGTACTCTGAATATTATGATAGAAAAGTAACAGAGGCTCCTACAGAGTATGGAGTGAAAAGTTAAGAGAAGAATATTTGGAAGAAATTATTTTTAAACCCAGCCCCAAAGGATAAATCAGAATGATCCAAATTAAAGGAGTAAAATATGAAAACTCCAGGAAAAAGGGACATTATATGTAGAAAAATTGGACTACAAAAAAAAATAGCGAGACCTACCTGTGCTAATACATGCTACTAAGATGTTGTGCTCCACAGGCTGAGACCACATGAGAGGCCTGTGTTCAATTCCTGGTTCAGCCTACAGGCCAGTCACAGTGTGCACCTGTATTCCCAGTGACTTGGGAGGCTGAGATAGAAGAGGAGGAGAGTTTATAAGTTTATAAGGCTTTGATCTTGAAATCTAGTAAGGCTGAATTTAGTGTGAGAAGGTGAAAGTAGAAGGATATAAGTCTTAAGATGTAATAGAGAGAGATTGTGAAGTATCTTTGAAACAATGCTTGATGTTTGGACTTCATCATGTAGAAAATAGGGAATACTAAAAGTTTTGTTGAGTTTAGCAAAATGACTCCATTTGTGTTTCTGAATAGTGACAGTAAGATTTTATTAGAGAGAATTAAAACTAAAAAAAAATTGAAATTGGAATATTTTTTTATTCTGGTACTGATAGTGGACGTGAAGGAAGGATAAAAAAAGTGATAATCATTAAAGAGGTAAAGTTGAAAAGTTTATCCTTGCTTAGATATTGACAGTGAACAAGAGGAAAGAATCTTGGCTGACATCCATGTATTCACATTGGATTACAAGTAGGATGATGATACTATAAATTACAAATAGAGAAACAAAACAAGGAAGAAGAGAAGAAAAAGGAAATTGAGAAATGAAGGTGAGTTCCATTTGGAGTATGTTTTATTCCTCTACATATTTGAATAAAAGTCAGGTGGTGTGGTGGTTAAGGCATTAGACTCCCACATGGCCAACCATGGTTTGAGTCCCAGATCTGGTGGTTTACAGACTCATTGGGACCAGCAGATGGCATAATGGTTACATTGCCAGATTCTCATGTGGTCAACCACAGTTTGAGTCGCAGACCCAGCAACTTAAAACTCAAGCCAGGTGTGTGTGTATGTGTGTGTGTGTGTGTGTGTGCATGTTCAAAATCCAGAGAATAAAATGGAGGCAAAAGCTATTGTGGCATGGCCGTCCTCCCAGGGGGTGATTTCTCACTTTCTCTCTGTCTCTCTGAGTCTCTATAGTAAAAATTTCTCTTTAAAAAAAAAAGTGTCAGGGCCCAACAGTAGTGGTGCAGGTGGCAGAGTGACACTGTATGATACTAGAGTCACTCTTGGGAGTCTCAAGCTCAGGTGTCCTATTGACCTGAACATACCTGGTGCACCAGGGAACTCCTGTGATACTGGCTAGCTGGTAGGCTGATGAGAGGATGATAGCATGGCAAAACCTATAAGGGGTTTCTCTCTCTCTCTCAATTAAAAAAAAAAAACAACTTAAAGAAATAAATAGAACTATTTGAACACACATGTATAACAGATGAGAGAATAGACTGAAGTTTGAATATATGCTTGTATGTCATTTAGTTCATGGGTGATCATCATATCTTGGAGCTATCACCCAAAGAATATGGAAGGAATAGAAGATGAAGAAAGATAAGGCTAACACCAATGCTGAGTGAGCAAGCAGATGAAATTATATATATCTGCAAAGAGCATGAGAAGGAATGGTCAGAGAGGTACAGACACTAATTTTAAGCTATTTATTAACCTATTTATGATGGTACAGGGATGTTCAGAAATGAAGATAAAATAGTATTTTGTTGAAGGCTGTTTACAATTTCCATGCAACTGTTTTGCTATTAGAAAAAAAAATTATCTAACTCTGAAGTACAGCCAATATTTATTATCTTTTAGAATTTTTCTAAGGTACAAAATATCTCTAACAAGGAATTATTTTGAAAACTATTTTATTTCTAATTCTCAAATATAGTAACAGAGACATACACCATAATTCCATCGTTATGACCCAAATATATGAAATATATAGCTTGTTAGTTACATTCTTTTGACCTCTCCTGTAGAGATGCCTTTCGCCTGATAAAAACACAATCATATATGCCCATGCCGAGGCGGCTTGTGTTGTCTGCATAGCCCCGTCACACCACGGAAATAGATTCTTTATTTTATACTGTATCTCTGCCTCCTCCTCACTCCACTTTATTAACAGCAACCTGGACACTATCTAAACAACTAAGTAAAAGGATCATAGTTAATCCAAAGAACAAATCAATACACCCAGAAATCAAAACCAAACACACACAAAAGCAAAAAACTAAGATCTTTTTTCTCCCAAGTATTAAATATACTCAGTTTTACTAGGGTCACAACAGTGAGTTTCCAGCTTTTGGAACCCATTGGACCCTTAGCCCATCTGATATTCTGACTAAGCTACAGTCTTCTGGAGTTGATTTCATCAGTGACTGGTGAAGCATGACTGTTTTTTTTATAAGCGTTTCTTCTTAAAACAACATTTTGATGAGCTAAGCATAAATTAATCAGAAACATATGGATCAAATTGACTTCAAAATACATACGGGTTTAAAAAATAAGAAAAGTACTTGGGGCAAAAACACACTTAGGATTTTATAAGCCCAATATGTTAGAAAACTGTATCAAGAGGATTCCAAACTATGACCTCCCCTTATCTGTCTCCTAGTCAGCAAAGTCTTTGCTATCTTCTCACAGAAAAGGAAGTCAAGAAACAGATGAGCACCGTGAGATTGTTGGGTCTTACAATCCACACTCTAAGGCCAGACATTGTGGTTTCAGTCTGTCTAGCTGCTGATTTTTTGAGAGAAAGCAAAGCACCCCAAGAGACCTCTTTTAGCTTCTGGGATTCTTGTGCCTTATCGTCACACATCTAGGTTTAGTCTTTTCTTTTTCCTTATTCATTCATTCATTCATTCATTTTTGATACAGGGCACGTATACCCAGGAAAGAGAGAGAGAGTGAAAAATCACCCCCCAGGGCATGGCCACACCAAAATCCCTTCTCCTCCACTCTCTTCTCAGGACACTGGGCATGCAAACACATGTGCCCATCATGATTTTGAAGCCACCAGGTCTGGGAATAAATTGCAAAGCTAGTCACGTGGAATCCAGCACCTTAACCTCCATGCCACCCACTGGCCCAGTTTATCCTCTCCTTTGAAGAGAAAACATTCAGGGCAATTATGCTTTAGTATAATTTGTTGTTACCTCAAATGCAATAGGTAAATAAGACAAATTCAATATCTTTCCTTCTCATTTTCCTACTTCCCAGTTTCAGGCCTAAAATCTTGGGCATTTTTTGACTCGTTTGTCTTCCTAATCCTTTATATCCCATCAGTCAAGTCCTACCAAACCATCTTTTGAAGTCTATCCCTTCCCATCCTGTCTGCTGTCACCCTTCTCGTGCGCCTCATTAGGCAGGTCATACCTGGATTCAAACAGGAGCTTCTAAGTTGACCTTATCGGCTCCAGTGTTCCTCCTATCCACTAGGCCACATCACACACTACTCCCAGCCTGCTTTTCTTTATCTTGGCTTTCATCATAGCACCCCGATCCTGCTCTCCTTTTACTTTTACTATACATTAAATTTAAACTCTTTTGCCTGTCTCCTACTTTCTTCATAACATTAACAGACTCTGGCTCTCCAAGAATGTTCTATTATTGGTTGGTACTGGCCTCCTCTCAAAGCTTGGCATCAATCCTATGCTTACACACAGTTTATGTTCACATCTATGTCTCTCCAAAATATTCTCTGACACTCATTTCTCACTTTTTGTTTTTTACATTTCTGTGGCATAATATCTATATCATATAATGTGGGAAGCCTCATTAATGTGATATTTAAGTGATACCTAAAAGCCGAAAATGACTCAACTCACAAATTGTCTTTTTAAAATAAAACATGAATTAAAATTTGTGATACAATTTCTGGTCTTTTATTTCTCTTCTACTTGTCACTAGCTTTTAACACTGAAACCAAAATCACAGGATATATGATACAAGTCATCTGTTCAGAAACCTCAATTCCAAGAAGTCTACTGAGAGAGAGAGAGAAAGTTAAAACTTAAAATATAGTAGTTAATACAGAATGTTTGTTACCACAATTTTTTTTTAAAAAGGGAGACCAGCAGTTGGTGTAATGGCTATGTTGTTAGGGAAAGGGTAAAGAATAGCCTTACATGTTCAATGATTATAAAGAAATAAATAACATATAAAGAAATTGTGTTTAAGAAAATTTAAAAGGCCACTGTAGCTGACATAGAGCTTAAAAGCAAATGTGTATGAAATATGGTTGGACAATAGGCAGGGCCCAGATCATTATAAAGAGTGAATTTTATTCTGGCTTCAAGCCACTATAGGGTTATTTCTAGGCAATAGCTTTTGCTGTCTGTGAAGAATGCATGACAGTAGGACAGAAAGAGAAATGGCAAGACCACCACCAGTATGAAGCTTATTTCAATAAAATAGAAGAGAAAAAATGTAGCTTAGAATTGGTGGTAGCAATAAAAGAGGGGAGCCAGACAGTGGTGCTGTGGTTAAGGAGGGTAGATCCCTCATGGCCAATAACAATTCGCGTGCCAGACCTGGCAACTTAAGAGACATTCTGGACACATGTGCATGAGTGCCCAAAATTCCAAAAGGAGAATGAAGGAGAGATGAGTGTGGCATGGCTGTACCCTGCATATGTGATTTCTTACATTCCTTCTCTCTCTGGTGAGCACATGTACCCTATAGTAAATTAAGAAAAAAAATTAAAGACATATGATTTAAAAGAATATCCTGGAAGTATAGCTGACAGGATATACTTGTGAATTGAACAGAAGGTATAGGAGAATGTAAAAAAATCAAGGATAATCCCTGTATTTTAGTCTTGAGGAGCTGAGCACATTTCCCAAACTAGAGAGGACTAAAAAGAATAGGTACACTGAATCAAGATTTTAATTTTGAATTAGCTCCAGAAAAAGGTATAAAAAGTTCTGGTCCATTTCCACCTTCTGGAAAACAATAAGAGCTAGAGAAAATATTTTAAAATCTAGATCAATGAATTTTAAAGAAGAGTTCTCAAAGCAATGAGAATTTGTAGGATCACAATCCAATCCACCCCCTCAACACACCTCCCCAAAGAAAGGCCAGGGAAACAACCCTAGTGTTAGGCTTCCATTTTTACTTTCAAAGCTTTTTCTCATTTCAGAAGCAGAAAACCAGAGAATGTAAAAATGATTATAAATTTCATTAGATTCATATTAAGATAACAAAAATTAGAATGTGATACATACCAAGGAAGATCCTTAGTAAACATCCTAGTCTTTTGGTTAGTACATCAAAGACCATGCCTAGGAAAGGCAGTTGGATTGCAAGTAGCTTAGAACTCAGAGAGACTGGACCCATATTCAGATTATCTCAATACCTGTTATGGGACTGTTAGTGACTATAATTTAGCTGACTACCAGAAACAATGAAAAGTTTGCT
>NW_006159795.1:404769-405144 GCF_000334495.1 Tupaia belangeri chinensis
AAAGATTAAAAATTAGTGAGGGCTCCAAAACACCTCTGGAAATGATCAATCACAATTTTCTTGTATTTAACAAAGTATAAACAAAATACCCTTTGGCTGAAGCAAATGACTAAAGCCTAAAAGGAAATATTGATAACAGAAACAGATGTACATTATATCTCAAATATTAAGATACTAGACATGAAAGAAACTATAAGTAATATGCTTAAGAAATTTTTTAAAAAGCAAGAAGAAAAGTTTTGAAATAGCATAGAAAGGTTTATTAAATCAAATAAAAATTATATAGCTAAAATGTGATAAAAGATATTAAGAACTCATGAAAAATTTTAGTAACATTATAGATAGCTGTAGAGACAATTAAAAGTAAAACATAGA
>NW_006159795.1:405163-412301 GCF_000334495.1 Tupaia belangeri chinensis
TGATTTTAAACTTGAAGAGAGAAACTTGTTTAAAGTATGGAAAATAATGCAAAAATCATTTGGAAAATACTGAAATAGTTCAATGCATCGGTGTCTAGAATCCCATAATGAAAGAGGAGGGAGAATATTATGACAGAAAAAAATGTTTGAAAGGTAACAACTAGAGATTTTCCAAAATGACTAATGTAAGGAAGCCATAAATTTGAGAGGCACAAAATACTAGTAAACAAATGTAGATATACATACAAAAGGATAAATCATCAGCACTAAAAATGGAAAGTTCATTTAATGTTTAGAAATCAATGTACTGGCATCAGTGGATGGAGTAATGGTTATATCACTGGACTCCCATATGACTGACCACGGTTTGAATCTCGGACCTGGTTGCTTGAAACTTACGCTAGGTGCATATGCATGTTTACCAAAAATTGCAAGAATAGAGAAGGGATTGTGATGTGGCCAACCACTCTGGAGCGTGATATCTTGCTTTCTGTCTTTCTGTCTCTCTCTCTCTCCAGTGAGCATGTAAGCCCTATAGCAAATATCTCTCAGGAAAAAAAAAAAAAATCTATGTATTGGGTGGTCAGAAAAGTCATGACACATTTTTCACAGAAAAATATCAAAAAACAGTCATTACTTTCCGAACCACCTAATATATAATTAAACATACCAAAAGAATATGGAAGGTAATATATTAGGTTGTTGGGGAGATCACAATGTAGTTTTTCAATATTTTTCTATGCAGGGAACCAGCAGTTAGCATAATGGCTATGTCGCTGGACTCCCACGTAGTTGACCACAGTTCGTGTCCCAGACCTGGTGGCTTAAAACTCACACCGGGCGCGTGTGCGTGTGTGACCAAGATCCCAAGAGGAGAATGGAGGGGAAGGGATTGCGGCATGACCATCTCCCCTTGGCGGTGATTTCTCGCTTTCTGTCTCTCTGTCTCTCTCTGTCTGTCTGGCGAGCACATGCGCCCTATAGCAAAAACCTGTCAAAAAAAAATATTTTTCTATGCAAAAATGTGTCATGACTTTCCCAGTGACCCAATAGCATTTTTTTTTTTCTTGAGAGGTTTTTGCCATAGGGCACGTGTGCTCGCCAGAAAGACAGACACGGAGAGATAGAAAGCGAGAAATCACCCCCCAAGGGGGGACGGCCATGCCGCAATCCCTTCTCCTCCATTCTCCTCTCAGGATCTTTGGCATGCACGCACACATGCCTGGCATGAGTTTAAGCCACCAGTCCGGGACTTGAACCGCGTTCGACTACGTGGGAGTCCAGTGACATAGCCATTACGCCAACTGCTGGTCCCTGACCCAATAGCATTTTAATAGATGCAGAATAGAATCTAATTCAAATGGCAATAGCTCATGATAATAATGCAGTTAACAAACAAAACAAAACTTAGAAAGTGAAGACATATATACAAGATAAATAAGCCTGATCTCATTGTACTAAACTGCAAAAAAGTACATCTTTCATAAATATTTACAGAATATTACCAAAGTGAACATATGTTGGGCTATATAAAAAAAAAAAACTCGCCAAGCTTCAATAAATTAAGATAATCCAGAAGTTAGACTCTGAACACTGTATAGAGCATAACAAGTAATTAGAAAACCTCCATTTTGAAATTAAAGAATTTATCTCTAAATGAAAAAAAAACTGAAAAATGGAAAACATTTGGAACTGAGTTATAATAAAAATACTTCTTTTTTTGAGAAGTTTTTGTAATAGGGTATGTGTGCTCGACAGAAAGTGAGAAATCACCCCCCAGAAGGGATGGCCACAGTGCAATCCCCTCTCCTCTATTCTCCTCTCAGGATCCTGGGCAAGCATGCACACGCGCCCAGCGTGAGTTTAAGCCACTGGTTCTGGGACTTGAACTGCAGTCGACTACATGGGAGTCTAGCAACACAGCCATTACAACTGCTGGTCCCAAGAAAAATAGTTATCAAATCTAAAATCTTCTATCTTTAAATGCACATATTCAAAAAGAGGGGGAGGCAGCCCGTAGCATGATGGTTAAGGCTGCTGGGTCTCACACGGTCAACAGCACAGTTTGATTTCTGGATCTGGTGGCTTGAGAAACACACTGGGCGCATGCCTAAAATCTGGAAAGGAGAGAGATAGTGAGTGGATGAGATTACAATAGGACCACTCCCTCTGGGAGAGGTTTTCTTACCCTCTCTCCATCTTTCTCCAGAAACCAACACAAGAAATAATAGAAAATGTGTTTGTAAATGAGTTATTTAGATTTATAAGAATTTGTCCTTGTAATCCATAAAGCAAAGTGTTACTAGTCTCTTGATCACTCACAAACAGAATCAGAAAATATTCTGTGGGTTTCAAGCGGATTGATTTTCATCTGGGTGTTTCTCTTTACTTTTCAAAAACAACTGCATGAGCAGGAAAGTGCTTTTATTTTTTTGTTTTGTTTTGCTTTTTCCCTCTGAACTGCTTCTTCCTTACTCATAGGTGAAAATACTTTGAAACTATGGCCCTTAAGATTCATGAGGAAAAAAAAAAAATAAAGAATGCTAAATGCATTAGCAAATGCCAACAGTGGGTTCCTAGAACATTCCAGGGGGCCTCACCCAATCCTCAAAGTGTGGGATAAATCTATGTATGCCAAGAACTCAGAGTTCTCTCCATGAATGTAATAGTGAAGTCATTAGAATGTCCCCCACAAAGAACCTCAAAGGTCAAATTAAACTATTAGCTAGACTCCAACAGATTATAAGTAATATTTAAACTCTATACCTCTTAGAATTCTAGTCAGCCTTAAGCTGTATTTATATCCCTAACATCTAGCAAACTGCCTAGCACATAATAGCCCTTCATTAACTCCTTGGGTGAATATCATAATGGTGATCAAAACAACGTAAGCTAAGGAGTTTTGAAGACAGTTCATATGGCAATACTGTAAATCCCACATCAAGTTACATTTCAATTTGTAATGCTATTACATAGTTCACTACATTTTGAACCAAATATAACTGATGCTATTTTCACTGCCAGAAAAGGTAAGTCTGTTGCCCCCACACAGAGCTAATTTCTCTTCAAGTTCATGTTCTGCCTAAAATAATCAGATTTAGGTTAGTGGGACCAGAAGATGGCATATTGGTTATGTCGCTGGACTCCCACATGGCTGAATGTGATTTGAGTCATGGATCCTGCAGCTTGAAAATCATGCCAGGCGTGCATGTGTGAGAGCCCAAAATCCCTAGAAAAAAAAGGGAGGAAAAAGGATTGTGGCATGGCCATCAACCCTAGGGGATGATTTCTCACTTTCTCTCTCTGTTTCTCCAGTGCATGCATGTGATCTTTAAAAATAAATAATAATAATCTCTCTAAAAAAAGAAAAGATTTAAGTTAGTATAATTTTACTTAAACTGCTGAATATACTCGACTGAGTTCAGAATTCTTTCAAGCCCCGTTTTTTTTTGACTCCAGAATACATGTTAAACTCAAGACTGACTGTCATCATATCTTGCTCCACTCAGACTAATGACCCAGTCTTTTCCATAGTAATTGAAAAGAGGCATGGAAATAAGTGAAATAGTCAATAAAAGTGCAATTAGATAAATATGTGGGCATGGATAAAATTGGCAGTAGAATCATTAGCTTAAATTTTAATACCACTTCTTTGGGAGGAATTGCACTAGTTTATCACAACTTCACCGCTTGTGAACACTGTAGTCAGTGCAGGTCTGTGGCACTGACTGAACTTTGTAGCACACCCAAATACCATCAGAGGTTCTATATTTACTTTCTATCTGCCAGTAACCCATGTTCTCGCATTTTCTGTGGAAAAGAGCTCTATGTGGGCTAGATTTAATTTAATACAGAAATACTGTACGTCACTTACAATAAAAGCAAAGTGGAAAGAACGATTCTCACACTCACTTATCAAGGATGGCAGCTCATGCTGGTGTTTGGAATAGTTTAGAGATACTGTTTTATTTACAGAGCCATCAGTTTCAAAGAAAGGTACATGAACTTGATCAGAAAGGCCTCTGAGGATCTGTTTCCCAAATAAAAAACATATGCTCCTGTGGGGTCAGCTCTTCATTCTTAACTACAAATGAATTTGGAAACAGTGTAACTCTAGGGAAGGAAAATGTACAGTAATATGGAGTCATTCCTTATGTATTCCTGTTCTGAGACATGTCCAGAGAAAGCTTATAATGGCCAACGTAAAATGCATACCAAGTGTAGCCAAAGGCATTTACCTACTGCTCATGCCAAGGGGAGCCTTCGACATTGTTGTATTCAATCTCCTGTGGATTCTCCTAGGTGCAAATACTGACGCCTAAAAAGATTATGTGATCAGACCTAAAACCACACAGCAAAGCCATGGCCAAGTTGAAACTCTGAGGCTAGTCTCTTAATTTATGACTCAGCACCCAATATCATATCACTCTGGACATTAGAATAGACTTTTAAAACTTAAAGATGATATTGGGAGAAAATGAATTATCATATTTTATGAAAATAAGACTGAAAAGGTATGGGGATAAGTAATTTCCCATTTAATAAAGAGGAAATCCTTACATATGAGTCAAATTAATATTTTTTCTATGATTCATATAAAACTCCAGGTGCAAGTAAGATGAATTGTCTCTTATTTTTCTGTAGAACATTTTCATTCTTTTCCATGTAAACATGTGGGAGTAATATTCAATAACTATATTATTAACTGAATTACTTTATTCTAACTAAATAGGGGAATGCCATTTTATATAAGAGTGTATTATAAAACATTTAACTCCTCTTCTTCCCCAAATTAGCCTAATGATAAAGTATCTAGTCATGAGTTCTTTTCTGTATATAATCAAGTTACATAAAAAACTATAGTGCTTGTTTTTGAAATGTAATCTTTTTATGAAAAACGATGACTTGGAGTAGTTCAAATGTTCTAATTCTGAAAGAAATAAACTTTTCATGAAAATTTTAGGCATCAGAAAAGTAAGTCCATTATTAAAACTCCTCCATTTCTAAGGTACCTTCTAGCCTATGATTTTTTTTTTTTAAAAAAACAGGAGCTTGAGGGAACTGAATCTCTTGTTAGATCTGTAAGATACTACAGTATCTTGATAAACATCCTAGGATGTTTTTATTGTATCATTACAAAAAAAAATTAAAAACAAACAAACCTGGGGGCAAAGTAGACATGTCAAATAAAGCTTTGTTACTAGAAAACATACAGTCTCCATCCTCATTCTGAGTAATGTCTGCCTCTATACAAGTCAACAGCCCACAAAGAAAGTAATAGACAAAGACATGCCAGATGAAAAACATCACACTCTAAAACCATACTCAGTGAAGAAACCCAAAAGCAACTTCACCCAAAGCTTTACTTCTGAAAATATGTTGGGAGGTAGAACACTACTTAGTTTACTAGCTTTTATTTTTCTGTGTTCAAAAATGTTATAGAAGACGCTTTAATTTAGTAAACATCTTGCTCTAATTGAAATTTGATTTATGTGCCTTTGCCCATGGAGACGCTCTGGGCTTTTCCCAGTTCAGATCATGTAGAGATTAGTGTTGACTCAAAAGGCAACTTTCTTTGGCATTTCTCCTACTGGATTTGGTCTTTGTCTTTGCCAGTACCCCCCTGGCCTGCATGAATGATATCACTCTGAGTCACTTACAGAGAGGCTGCACACACATTGCTCAGACACAATAATGATGCCACTGATGACAACACTGCTGTTAGTAATCTGATCACACAATGAAACAAAGCATTACCTGGCTGTGAATTTTAACAATTAAAACTTGTTTAACTCTTCCTGAGTGTAGGCAATCTAGATTAGACCATGCATGTTTGTGCTTTCTTTGCTTTATCTCTATCTTTGTTGTAAATTGTTGGCCAGCATATGAAAAGTGAATCTTTTGCATATCTTACAGCCTTTGCCTGACCTTTCCTAACTAAACAAGCATGGCTAGGACAAATACAGCTTATGTTTGACACCATTATCCCTGGAGGCATGAAGATATATCTAAATGAGAAAGATAAATAAAACAAACCTGTATAAGCCTTCTCCCAGAGATGTACTGAATTGTTCTGAAATTTGTGTTTAATTTTGCTAGATAATTATAGTACTATTATATTGTACTGAGCGGCTTCAAAGGAAATACTGTGCTCTACAGATTTTTACATCTTTACATTTTTGTATTTTCATATATTGTCAAATTAGAAATGGTGCAGACATCTTCCAGAACTCCATACCAGTGAGTACATGGAAGCACTTGGTTGACTACATACAGTCTTTGCCAAGATTTTAATGCAAAAGATGATTTTATTTAATAAATACAAACACAAGAAATCAATCCTAGACCAATGTCTTAACACAAGAATCAACCTTTATACTGAGTCAACAAAGTATTATAATGGGCTTCACAGATGACCTCAAGATTTGAATCAATGGTTATTCCAGTTAAGATGTTAGCTGGAACCAGCAGATGGTGTAATGGCTTCGTCACTGGACTTCCATGTAGTTGACTCCAGTTCCAGTCCTGGACCTGATGACTTAAACTCACATCTGGCGCACGTGTGTGCATGCCCAAGATCCCAAGAGGAGAATGGAGGAGAAGGGATTGCTGCGTGGCCATCCCCCTTGGGGGGGAGGGGGAGGGTGATTTCTCACTTTCTGTCTCTCTCTGTGTTGTTCTAGTGAGTGCACATGCCCTACAGCAAAAACCTCTCAGAAAAAAAAAATAATAATAATAAAATAAATAAATAAATAAAAAAGATGTTACTTAGTTGATTATTTCAGAGTTGAGGACTGCTACAAATCAAGTCATAGGGTCGATTACTTTGAGAAGTAATTGACTTTGTATAGTCAAAACTCTGTTGCTTGACCAGGTATCATGATTTTTTCTACAGAAAAGAACCAAATATTAACCTAGCAAGTTTAATTGCAAATCAATAGATAATGTCTACTACCTATAAACTAATAAATTTCAGCATGTATATATCACTCAAAAAGCAAAGAAGTAGTTAAAAAAATTAAAAATGGCAATGTGATTAAGGAGGGGAAGAACTGGTATTTTTCTTTATTAGTCATTTTTTTAAATGTTTTTATGTGATCTTCCTTTTGACCAGAACTGCCATTTCTAGTAATTTACC
>NW_006159795.1:412325-427481 GCF_000334495.1 Tupaia belangeri chinensis
GGGAAAGAGGAGAGGCTCCCAATAAAATGTTCTCTTGGCCTTTTAGAAAACATAAAGTGATTCCTTTGGCAACATAAATAGAAATCTACAAGAAAGGTAATATTGTAGAAGGGAATGGATACTGTTCAAAAAAGGAATGCCCCACAAATGTTACCATGGCAAACCTGAAGAGTCTACAATGTTACTCAGCATACTGTTGGCATTGTTATAAGCAAGTAAGTGAAGGGCAAGATTCTTGCCAAGAGAATTAATGTCCATATTGAGCATATTAAACATTCTAAGAGCATAGATAGCTTCTTAAACATGTAAAGGAAAATGATCAGAAAAATAAGGAAGCTGTAAAGAAAGTTACCTGGGTTCAACTGAAATGCCAGCCTGCTCCACCCAGAGAAGTGGAGAACCAATGGAAAAGAGCCTGAGCTTCTAGAACCTATTATCTATGAAATTAATGGCATGATAGATGTTAAAAAATAAACTAACCTATGGTCTATAACCAAAAAGAAAAAGGTTTTATGTGTACATATATAATACTAAAAAAAAAAATCTTGTACTGGAAACATACATTCTTGTTACTACTACAAGAAGAAGACAATATAAAGCATTTAGCTTAAAATTCTCCATAATTAGATGATTAAAAACTATTC
Organism: Tupaia belangeri chinensis; assembly: GCF_000334495.1. NCBI lineage: Eukaryota > Metazoa > Chordata > Mammalia > Scandentia > Tupaiidae > Tupaia > Tupaia belangeri. Next base: position 412,970 of record NW_006159795.1, read on the forward strand.
TTTCTTTCATGTATTCAATACATAATACATAAAAACTTATTACTACATGCCACATAGGTGCTAGGTGCTATAAGAATATGCAAACAAGTTTATCAAATTCACTGTTCTAAAAGATCTCACAATTGAGTAGGAAGAAAAAGAGACATAAACAGCAAACCATACCATATAAAAAAAGAAATACAGTTTTGTAATGGAGATTTGCTAATAAGAATAGAGAGAAAAGACCCACTAATATTTACGGGTAAAAAACTAAGACAGACATCCCAGAGAAAAGAATCATTTGAATTCAATCTTTCATAAAAATAGCAAAAACAATAATATCTAATATGTTATCCTATTTCCTATGTGACAGAGACTGTGAGTTTTGATACATATAGATAAGGGGAAGGCACTTCAAATTGGGAGAATAGCATGAGGAAAAGCAAGTATGTTGGGTGGGATGGAAAAGAATAGGTGGAAATATTAGAAAAACCATGGGAGAGGATTTTAAAAGTGATGCAATGAGAGTTATTCTTTATTTTTAATGGGTTTTGGAAAAGGAAATATTACTTGCCAAAGTTAACTCCAGCAACCCTCTGAAGGAAGGATTAGAGGGTGAGAACCTGGAGGTATCAGTTAGAAAGTTGCTTTACTGGCAACAGGGAGTACACGGTCACAGAGAAGGACACTGGCAGTGTGAGTGGAAGAAAAGGAAGACATTAACTGGCACGGTGTGGTAGTGGAAAAATCAATTAAACTCAGTAGCCAATTAAATGTGGGAGGTAAAAATAATAAAGGATCAAATATGGGAGGTTTTGGTTTGGACAGTTGAATTAATAGCGGTGTCAGTAGCTAGGACAGAAAATATAGAAAGAGAAATGGGATCATGGAGGGACAATAATTAATTCCAGTCAGGACATCTGGGCTTCAAATGCTTTCAAAACAAACAATGTGAAGGCTGCCATTGACAAGTGACACATAGTCCTGCTTCAACAGAACAAAAAATTGAATCATGGGAAGATGTTGATTAAACTCCTATTATGTACAAAGTATTGGAAAATGTAATATGGAGAGAGCAAAGCAACTTATAGTATGGTCCCTGACCAATGGAGTTTGATCATGCAGGTCATGAGAGGATATAAATCCATGGAAATGTAACATGGAATTGGCAAGAGAAAACTGAGGGAAAGAAATGAAATAGAAATTAGGCTGTGAAAGACAGGTAGGGTGACAAAGGGGAGAAGGGTAAGTAAGGAGTTTCCAGGAAAGCCATGAAAAGGGTGGCTGATACAGGTGCCTGGGTGAGACTAGGACTGTCTAGGCTGGAGAAAACATGTAAAACAGGAGAGGGTAAGCATGGGATGGTAAGTTGAAGTCAGTTTTTGAGCACTTTTAATGTCGATCAAGTTCGATTAGAATTTGATTGAGGGGAAAAAAAAGAATTTGATTGAGGTAACAGAAAGGAACCTATGTAAAATTCCCTAATTAGTGAGTCAAATGAAAATAGTATGGCTGACCCAGCTTTTTGAGATATACTCACAATGCTTATTTCTCTCTCCGTTCTTTGTACAAATGATGAATGAATGGTGACTGAGTACAAGGTGCTAGGGATAAATACAAAATTGCATCTGAATTGAATGCTCTCTTCCAGGTCTTCTCATTCCATTTGAGCCAAACAACAAGCAATCACAGACATAAAGATGAGCTCAGAAAAACAGCCTTTGTCATTGCACTCTAGTTTTGTCACTTAAAAACTCCACAACTTTGGGGATTTACCCATTTGCTCTAAATGTTTTTTTTTTTTTTAAATGTATTTTACTTATTTGTTTTTATATTGGGCAGTATTTTTTTTTTTATTGCCAGAGAGTATGTGCAATTATCAAAGAGAGAGGGAGAAAGCACGCCCAATGAGGTACTGTCACACTGTAATCATTTTTCCTCCATTTATCATCCCATCAAGATTTGGGGCATGCATGCACATATGCCACAGTGTCTTTCAAGGTTCTGGGGCCAAGATTTGAACTGTAGTCATCCATGTAGGATGCAGCTCCCTGCGTATAGGGCTTCCTCATTGAGCTATGAAGTCTGCCCTAAGTCTTCCCGTTTTTTTATTTCTCATCTTCATTTTTTCCCCTTTCTCTCTCTTCAGCTTACATATCATAAAGTTGTTGATTTTATTACTGCTTTACCAAAATTAGATCATATTGACATATTTTAGTTCATCTTGCTTTTCTCTATGGAAAAAAAATGTTAAATGTTTTCCTAGTGTTCAAGATCATATTTTAAGTCTTTACTGCTCATAGTCATTCAACAATGCTGGTGTATCCTTATCTGTTTTGGGGTTTTTGCATTCACGTCCAACCTGTAATAAATGTCCTTGAATGTGTATCATTATTTTCTAGTTTTATTTTCTATGAAAGAGATGATCAGAACTAGAAATGCTGGATATTCTTTTTTTTTTTTTTTAAATTTTTCATTTCATTTGATTTTTTTTTTTTCAATTTGCTTTCCAAAAAGGCTGAAGACATTGTAGGTCTTTGTGAGAACAGTGGTTCTCAAAGTTCTGCATACATCATAATCGTGGAAAGTTTATAAAAAAGTTTCCTTGATCTCTGCTCTAGAGATTATATTGTCACTACCTATACTCAACAGTAATGTTTTTTATGTGTTGGCAATGTAAAAGATAAATTACTATCCTATCACTATAAAGTGATATAATAAGGCACATCACTGCTTATCAGATATGGGTAAGATTCTTGTGACAAGATGTTATTACTGGCTCCCAAGTCATGTTCAAAGAAACTCATTCATAGCAACCAACAATTCAAAAAGTTTCTATCACAGAGTAACTACTGTTGATCATGTTGGCCTATAAGCACTTTATAGGTGCTTTATAAATGGGATGTTTTCTTATATATCCTTCCAGTTATTATAGCATCCACTGTAGAATAGCAGTTTAGGTGGAGTGCATGTTCGACTAGTGAATGTCTTTCTATAACATTAAGGTTATACAGGAGTGTAACAGACATTATGATCAAGCCTATTTTATGTCAAGTCCATGCTCTATAAAATAGGGTTTATTATATTTGTGTTTTATAATCAGATAGCCTATGCATAAAAGTTGGCTAGTCAGCTCTGCAAAATGAAAATGATCTCCCCAAAATCATCACTTTGAAGTAAGACCATTCTGGGAAAAAAAATCAAGGTGAGGAGACTCAAAACTGAGTTTTAAACCTCAAAAATGATTCAGATAATGTTTAGCCTTTGGGATCATATAAAGATAGAGTTGGAGGCTTACATTTTCTCAATCAAAATCGCCAGTGTTAACCATCAATGAGCAGTAATTTTATATTATGATGAGGGTATAACCCAAGTTCAAAAGCTGTTAAAACTTTGTGGTACAAATGTCTGTTTACCAAGAGCAGAAATCTCCAAACATCTGGCTACTTGCGATTTAATGTGAGAAGGACTGGTCAATTTTGCTCTAAAACAATTTTCTTTTGAAGAACTTGCTGAGCACTATGAATGTGCTCCTGACAATAAAGTAGGAATGTCCATTTTGTTTGTTTTCTTAGTTTTTAATCTGAGAATGACCTAAAGGACATGTAGTCTTCAGTTTGTAAGATCAAATGCTTATAGACAGGTTGTAGTAGACTCCAAAAATAACCAAATTATTTTGCAGCTCCTCCTTTCATGATATAAAGTCTACTTTCTCACTCTTTATTATTATTATTATTATTAAGAATTATATAACTATTATTTTTTTAAGTTGACCAGAAAGAGTAAGCTGCCTGGTCTGGGACTGAAACCACAGATGGCCATGTGGGAGTCCAGTGCCTTAACCATCTCACCACCTGCTGGCCCCAGTTTCCTCATTCGTTGAATCTGATTTGGTCTCTGTCACTCCTTTAGATAATAGAATATAAAAACAGTGATGTCCAGTGAGTACCAAGCCTAGGGAACAAGAGGCCTTGCAGCTTCCATTCCTGTGGTCTTAAAATCCAGAATCTGTCATGTAAGTAGCTCAAGTTGGCCTACTGGATGATATGTTGGCTCAGAAAAACTTACTGTTCCACGTGACCAACCCTTAGACACAGAACTACCTGGGACCAGCAGTTGGCATAATGGCTATTTTGCTGAACTCCCATGTGGTCGACCATGGTTCGCATCCTGGACCCGGTGGCTTAAACTCACATTAGGCGTATGCGAGCGTGCCCAAGATCCCAAGAGGAGAATGGAGGAAAAGGGATTATGGTGTGGTCATCCCCCCTGGGGGTGATTTCTCACTTTCTCTCTCTGTCTTTCTGGTGAACACATGCACCCTACAGCAAAAACCATTCTAAAATAAATGAAGAGCTGCATGACTAAATGATAGTTGACCATAGATAAGAAAGTGAGTCCAGATGAGACCAACAGAATTCCAAAGTCCATCGAGTTACTGATCCCACGTTGTTGAGCTAAGTAAATAGCTCTGCTTTAGTCACTGGACCTAAACTTAATCATGTAAGCTCAGTGGCTTTGGTCGTTAAGTACTGGAGTTGTTTGGACATAAATGCATACATACATCCTATACATACTATAAGCACAATAATAAGGAGTGGTGAAGACTGTGGTAAACTGAGAATTGTGTGCCTACTTATAGGAATTTTAATGAAAATTTTAAAAAACTACTTACAATATAAAACACATCTGGAATCCACCTCCTAGCCAAGACTGCCTTATGAACTAGCCAGTTCTCTCCTTCTTATTAATGAGAAAATTGGTCCAGAAAGTGACTTACTCAAATTGTGATGGCTAGTTCATGCTTGAACAAAAATAGAATCCAGGTCTTTGATACACTATGTAGGACCTTTTTCAAAAAAGTGGATGGATGTTCTATCTAAAACAGACATAACTTGAAGATAATAAAAAGGCAGCCTAGAACTAAGATCATTCAACGTTTTATTCAAATGCCTTTAAAAATTTTTTTAGCAAAATTGTTTCAGTGAGGAAGAATGGATCCTGTAATTTCATTTGGGGAAAAAATATTCTTAGAAATGTGTTTGGAGCTTACAATTTGTGTCCAATGAACACATTACTCTCACTCATTAATTTTACTTTTTGTGTATTCTGGAACCCAGAGAGAATAAGGAAGTTCTCAAAGTATTAACATGGAGGGCAAATAGCCCTGTTACATAACTCTGAAAAACTTACTCCTGTCAGATTACGTAAGGGGATAATAAAACCCATATTGTATGTCTTCTGAACACATAATGCTGCCTTTTGTAGATGTGCAAATTACTACCTTTAAAATGAGTTTCATCACTGATGATATGGATGATATTTTAAAGGATAAACAGATGTTTTGACAGGTATCATACATTTGGCTACCAAAAAAGTGAGTTGTACAGTTCAATTGTTCCTCAGTTCTGTTTCTATGAAGTTAACATCAACCAAATGATTTCTCACACTGTGAATTTATTTGGCATGTCTGTATGGAGGCTGACACTTTCACTCCATTCTAAAAGCCTGCACAAAACCACCAAAAAGGGATAATTAAATGGAGGAGTTTAATTTAAATGGTGTCTGTTCCCATCTGAGTCTCACCCACCCTAACGAGGTGATGTAACAATGCAGGCCAAGAGTCAAAAAAATGTAAATTAGATTAAAAAAAATCAATATGGCCTTGGCATTCTCTAAGTGTTCAGCATCTGTGCATTGTACAGACATTTAGAAATACTTTCTGGAATGAGAAGGCAAGCAAGCATACCTAAGTTTAAGCTAGAGACAGGAGAAGTGCAATGAAGAAAAATGGAGCAGGAGGCATGAGGCAGAGAAAAAGAGCACAGCCCAATTCCCATTACTTAATAGAACACATTGTGAGGCCAGAGCCTCCTGGGAGCCAATCACCAACTGACAAAATTAGATTCTGAATCATGCTTTGTAATTCTTGTTAATGCCAGCAGGGATGAGAGCCTTCCCTGGGAACTAGTTCCTCCCAGGACCTAGCCCCCACCCAGCATTTCTTATCAGCTCCTAGCCAGCTGCCAGCTCTTAAGGTTGCTGGACAGATCATTTAATTCTCAAGGTTATGCATTAATATTCAAATTCTTTCTTATCCATAGACTGTGACTTAAGCCTGAAGCTTTATTTTCCATCTCCACCCTCTTTCCTGCATGAATTTCCTTCCATAGATTCTACCCAGCAAACTTTGAATTGAATGAACATAGGAGAGCCACTTACAAAACTTACCCTGAGCCAATTATTCTACAACATAGGTATGTATTCCTGGAGTAATGCTCCTTATTTGCCAATTACAAAAACATCTTACATTAAATATCCTTTACAATTTATCTCTACCCTCAAATCTTCTCTTCCCTGTGAACTGATGTCTAAGGTTGCTGGCAAGTAAATTGGAATTAACCTACAGTGGAAAATGGAGTTATCAGAACACAGCCAGATATCTCATTCTGCTAACCATGGCCTCGGTTTTCACATGGATGCCTTGGAGACAACAAAGATTAGGGGATTTACCAGGTAAAACTCAAATGATCTTAACAACAAAAATATACCTCCATGTTTTTCAAGAACTATATAACTAAAGAAACATACATTGTGAGAGACATGAGGGCAATTGGTGCTGTTTCTTGTCAAAATGTATTTAGGTCTCAACTATCAAACTAAAGAAACATAATAGGGTTTTGATTTGCTTTTAATTAATGGTAATGTTCTTATTCATACAAAGAATTTTAATGTTCCACTTTGCTTTGCATTGGTAAGATAAGTCACAGCCTAATTAGGGAAGTTCTCTTCACTGAATGAATACTTATCAGTGGCAAACCATGCACAAGCTATTTTAAAGGATACACAGATACAGGAAGGATTTCTGCTTTCATGATTTGTTTTTATTATAAGGAGTCAGGTGGATCTTTCCTCCTAAATTCCTGTCTAGACCATCCACTAGTTTTATGACTTGGGTTAAGTTATTTAAACCTTCTAAGACTGTTTTCTCATCTGGAAAGCAATAACCTCGAACAGTTGTCAGGCTTACTGAAACCAATACACGTGCTCCAGCCTTAACATATTGCCCCAAACAGTAAACAACAAATACAACTTATGTTATTGGCTATTCTGACAAGGAAGATAAATTTCTTTTTCAGAAACTAACAATTTTACAAGAGATGCTGGAGCTTTGAGCCAGGTTTTAGAAACATTATGGAGACAATGGGAGGAATCTTCAGCTTATCTTCAAGTGTCCTTTAGGTAATACCTTTTCCTTATTTGAGATAGCAACGCAGATAACCAGGTTTACAGGGACTTGAACTAGACATTGAGTACTGTAGTCAAGCCCTTCTCAACTTCCCTCTTCTGATCAAAACTCACTCAACATGTGTGCCACCAACTCAAGGCTTCACTTTCCTTTGTGTTACTATCATAAAATAAAACAAACGAGAATGATGACTGGGGCCAATGGGTTTTGTATTATCCCTTGTAAGTAACAACTACAATCTTTTTTTTTTTTTTTTTGGAGAGGTTTTTGCTATAGGGCGCGTGTGCTCGCCAGACAGACAGAGAGAGACAGAGAGACAGAAAGTGAGAAATCACCCCCCAGGGGGATGTTCCCCCCGCAATCCCTTCTGAACTGTGGTCGCCTATGTGGAAATCCAGCGACATAGCCATTATGCTAACTGCTGGTTCCCACAACTACAATCTTAAACATCTTTCAAGAGCCTATGCCTTGGGAACCAGCAGTTAGCGTAATGGCTATGTCGCTGGACTCCCACGTAGTCGACCGCGGTTCGTGTCCCGGACCCGGTGGCTTAGAACTCACGCCGGGCGCGTGTGCGTGCGTGCCCAAGATCCCGAAAGGAGAATGGAGGAGAAGGGATTGCGGCGTGACCATCCCCCCTGGGGAGTGATTTCTCACTTTCTGTCTCTGTGTCTCTCTCTGTCTGTCTGGCGAGCGCACGCGCCCTACAGTGAAAATCTCTCCAAAAAAAAAATAAATAAAATAAAAAAATAAAAAATAAAATAAAAAAAAAGAGCCTATGCCTTGATTCTAGGTTCAGAATGATGTCAGGAAACTAAGTAGCTGGATGATCTCTTAGAATAAAGGAAGAAATTGTATACTGAAACCACACCAGAGTGTAGACACCCATGTATACATTCCACTTATACAAAGAGACTTCAAAAATTTCATGGAGAAATAAAATAAAGTGAGAATTTATTGTGGTACCAAAAAGTTTCAAAATCCATGCATAGTTTTTGTGTAACACATATTTTCCACGAACTTTTTGAAGATCCCCGTATGCAATGTGGAACTGATATTTTTGTCTCTCTCTCTCCCCCTCTTTTTTATACAGAGGGATTTTGCTATAGGGCATGTGTGCTTACTGGAGAGACAGAGAGACAAAGCAAGAAATCACCGCCCCAGGGGAGATGACCACAACACAATCTCTTCTCCTTCATGCTCTTCTCAGGGTTTTGGGCATGCATGCACACGTGCCTGGTGTAAGTTTTGAGCCACTAAACCTGGGACTTGAACTGTGGTTGACTATGTAGGAGTCCAGCAATGTACCATTATGCCCTCTGCTGGTCCCCTGACATCTCATTTTTAAAAAAACAGGAGCAAACATACAAACCTAATAGTCTAAAGTCAGAATGGACAGAATGATGCATTCTTCTAAAGCATAATCCTCCCTTAACTTGGTGAGAAATGATAAGATTACCCTTCAACTAATACAGACACAAAGCAAAAAATAAAAGAATTAACTAATTTTTTCTTTATCATTATATAATAAAATATATCTAAATGTGAGTTTCTGGGTTCTTAGTATTACTGTAGGAAAATGTTAATTTAATTATATGACGTAAAATGCTTAACATTACATTAAACTTAATCTTGTAAGATGGCTATCTTCAACATCAAAGATTATGGTTTAGTAATTATCTTTGAGAATGGTGTTAGAAATAGAACAAATTTCCTTTTGTCACTCAAGTTAAACCGTAAGATGATATCCAATTTTTAGACTTCTTCAAACTTGCCAGCTAAACTACAATCTTTATTGACTCCGATTGTCCATTTACTCCACTGCCTGTACCTATACAACTAAGTGTGACTGGAGAAAAACAACCCAATAATGAATTTTCTTATTTTATATGAACAAGTTTATGTGATACCTCAATGCTTCCCAGCAAACACATTGCATTTCCGCAGTCCATTCATTCACTAACTCTTTGGAGGACTGTTTGATCTTTTCCTCTTTTTTCAAATATCCAACACTTTCTTCTCCATTTCTTTTCTTATTTCATGAAGATTACAGAAGCAATCAGACTGGACTCCATAAACTCTCCTCATCTACTCTCCTACCTGCCCATGAGCCCACACAGTTTATCTTCTCCCCTGATGCTACCAGAAACTGTCAGGTAAGCTTAACACTTCCATCTTACTTACTAGAGAATATTCACCCAGCAATTCTTCCCTCTTTTTGCTGTATCAACTTTTTCTCTTTCTTGCATCATTCCTATTATCAGATAATCAAGCTCTTGTTATATCCTACGATTATAAGGCTGTCTGTTAATCTCACTTTTCCCTCCAAAAAAGATACAATTTTTCCCCTTTAGGCTAAAGTTTAAAAGAAGTATCTATACAACATCTATTTTTGTTTCTTTTCTGAACCTATTCCATTCATGCTTTGTTCTTACTACTCTACCAAAATAAAAGTTATCAGTGACCTCAATTTTGCTAAACAAAATAGTTAATTCTCGTCTAATTAAGTTAGTAGCACTTGATTATTTTCCTTTTTGAAACACCTTCTACACTTAGCTTTCAGAATATCAAATTTAGCTGGTTTACTCCTACCCTATAATCTGTCCAGTTGGATTCTTTGATTCCTTCTAGACTTTCTAAACTCTAACTTCCACAGTGTTTGGGAACATACCATTTTTTTATCGCTTTTCTCTGTTATACTCACTTTCTTACTGACTTCTTCAAGTCTCATAATTTCAGACATTTCTAAACCTGGACCTTTCCCCAGAACTCTAGGCTGAATCATCCAACATCCTACTAAACTTCTCCATTGGGTGTCATATAGGCATCAAAGGCTAATAATCCAAAAAATTAATTATCAATATTTTATCCCCTCCAAACTTTCCCCTTTCAGATTCTTTTCCATTTAAGCTAAATGTCAATTTCTCCTGTTCACTTATTCATATTAAATATTTAAATTAAATATTTAACCTGTCACAAATTCTATCTGCTCTACCTTCAGATTCAGAGGATACAAACAGTTCTCATGACTTTTATTGCTGCTACAGATTCAGATGTCTTCCATTTGTCCCTCTCCACATTTCTTCACCCTGTTCTCTAAGCTGTCTTTTGTGCCCCCTATCTCCCAGTTAGGTTTGACCATGGGAAGCTCTGACAACATCCTGAACAAATGAGGAGACTGAATTCAAAGGATTTCTATGTCTTGCTCCACCATAGAGTTCCCTATGACTGGTGTGTCCTATTCCTGTCAAGGTGGCTTACCTGATGCAAGTTTCTCCTTTTAAATTGTAGGAAATCATACCCCAATCCCTCTTGCCTAAAGAGGGAAATAAACCCTCTCCTAAGTTACCACACAAATTCTTATAGTTTCCCTTTTCCCCACCTAAACCTTTATAAATACAGTAGTCACTTTATAAATAAACCTTCTTTTAATTATCCTAATTTGTATATGGCACCTGTTTTGTGATTGATAACCTGGAAGAAAGTAATTGCTATAAAAGTAGCTACTAGAAACAGACCCTTAAAGTGGGACTCTGTGATTGGGCTGCACCTATGTATCAAACACAAATGTATATCACATATATCAAAGGGGGAGAACGGAACAAGGAATAGTCAGAGAAAGTGGGGTGGCAACCTGTTTATTCTATTCCACTTAGCATGGGATGCAGTACACATATAAGCCAAGGCATTGGGACACCAAGCAGTACTTTGTCATTGTGCCATTAGTAATTATAAAGATTGTAAAATTGCCTTTTTTATTGTAGTCTTGCACAATGAACATAGGGAACATAAAACTGCATAAAATTAAGGAAACATGAATAATCAGAAGACTGGGAGGGAAGATTTGAAAGAATCCTTTATCTCCTATAGTCACAGAAAAGATATAACTGAGGGCTATTATGCTTGCAAAGTTGTAATGCCTTTTAAACGTCCAACCCAATAGGTCTCTTACGCTAAGGTAAGGGTAATTTTGGGAGATAATTGGAACCCTGAGATCAAACATGAGGATATTTGAGTACAGATAAGGCTAAGAATCTTGAAATTCCAAATTCCATTGAATTTTCTAATCAATAAGGGCAAAAAGTTAAAATAAATTATCTATTTATATTCTTGAACGCACTGCAGAGGTATGCCACCAACAAGCTTTGAAGTATGCAGAGGTCATAATTTCGGTAATAAACTTTCTAATTCACCTCTTTGGTTAGTAGAAATAACAACTACAGATGATTCGGGTGGAATAGCATTAGGTTATCAAAAATTTACTTATAAGGTCATGACACCACAGATACCATTACAGAACGGTTCATCTTTATTGCCACAAATTAAAACAAAGTCCAACATTTGCTATGCAGCTACAGACCTAGTAAATATTTCCTTCTTTTTCCATTCGAGAAAGAAAAACTTTGTCATAAGACATCCCTTATGTTTCCTATCATGATATTGTCTCTGAAGAATGTTATAAACCTGAAATTCATAGAACATCATGCTAGTCCAAGTCATTGATGACATGTTAATCAGACCCAGAGAGCATGAAATATCATGTTTTCTAGATACTTTAGTAAGGTATAGGCATTCCAGATTGTGAAAGACAGACTGCAAAAGTCCAACAGCCTACCACATGGGGTCCAGAAATATGGGTTATGGAAGGATATTTTTTCTAATGTGAAATTCAAATTTCTGCAACTACTCATTATGAAAAGAAAGACACAGTCCTTGGAAGAGCTCTATACTTGAGCCTATGGTCCAGCAGAACCAGTAATAACGGAATTGTCCAATGGACAGAGTTGCTGAATGGAACATCTGGCAAGCCCCAAAAGGAGAATCTTCCACAGATGCCTAGGGTTTTGGATTACAAATACATTCTCATTTACTGATAATTGTTTTCTATTTGAAAATGTAGCTTCTAGATTGCTAGTAGGTCCATGTACAAAATGTAAATAGAGGCCATGGATTAATAGCTTGGTTTTTCTCACACTAAGGCTTATTTAGCTACTACCAGTGCTGAGTGCAGCCAACGGGAGAAGTGAATGCTAACAATCCAATACTGCACTATTTTCTGTAGAACTTGGGCAGTCTCTTGGGGAAGGCAGCTCCTTTTGTCATGAAGGCAAAGAGGATACCGCTTCAGAAGGATATACATATGTCTAGGAAAATAAGAGGATAATATTTTGCTTTCCTTGCCCATAATGCATGTGTAAGCATAGCATCTGTGGAATTACAGGACACCTTATCCATTGCTATGGTATGCTGAAAAACATTGCCTCCAACCAGGAAATTTAGTTACAGTAAAAGTAATGAGGCAATGTGGTCACACTCAAGGAATCACTACATGGACAATTACCCAGGAATTGGCTTTAAAGAATCATGGGAAAGCCAGCAGAAAGAACAATAACAAAACCAAACTGAAGTCAATACCTTGGAATTATTATTTTTTTTGAGAGGTTTTCGCTATAGGGCATGTGTGCTCGCCAGACAGACAGAGACAGAGAGACAGAAAGTGAGAAATCCCCCCCAAGGGGGGATGGTCACGCCACAATCCCTTCTCCTCCATTCTCCTTTCGGGATCTTGGGCACGCACGCACACACGCCTGACGTGAGTTTTAAGCCACCAGGTCCGGGATACGAACCGCAGTCGACTACATGGGAGTCCAGCGACATAGCCATTATACTAACTGTTGGTTCCCAATACCTTGGGATTTTGAGTGCTATATAATAGATGGAATATATATCTCAAACAGCTACATCTTCACCATACATATTGCCTTTAAAAAAAGAAGAAAAGAAGAAACTTAGATAGAATGTAAACATCTTGGAGCTGACCAAATAACAAAATGATCTACTGATATGGTTATACAAAAACCTTCTTGAAAAAAACGTATTCTTTTCATCCTCATAATCTAAGGTAAGAGAGGAAAATGTTTCACGAGGAAACAAGATCAGGAATTCAGTTGTTTGGAAGTTAAGATTAACACTTGATCATTTGGTTTCTTGTGCCACTGAGCCAATAGGCAGAGAAGGAAGCCCCTACACTAGCCAAAGTGGTTGTTTCTGGTCACCTGGTGAAAAATGAGTTGCTGCTAAACCTGGAGCAAGAGGATTGTTCTAAGAACATAGGAATCCTGTGTGGTATCTATTTAACTAAAAGTTCTTGGCTAATGGAAAACGATGGCAATTCAAAAAGCACAAGACCACTAACTCATATCTTGCACAAATGAAGTTTTGGGTCATTCCACCTGATAAGGCACACTGACTATAAGTGCTGGCCAAGGATATGGAAAATATACAATTATCTGTAGAAGGCAATTGTGATAACTTTTGACCCAAGATCAAGTACAGAAGCAAAAACTGTAGTAACTATGTTTTTATGTTAGTTAATTATTTTCACTCCTTTATTTCACCACCACCTTATATGAAGAATATGAGTGGTTATAAATTTAGACAGTAAGTAGGAGGATTACCACACAGACAATAACCACAGTGATACGGTGTCCTATGGCATTTCCATACATTTCCTGAGTTGAAGACAAATAAATTTTTACTCAGATGGAAGAAAAGAGAAAAATGCTGAGGGTAAGATGTATAGACCATAGTGGGCAACTTCTGTTTGTTTCTTAGATCTACTTTTTACCATTTTCAGCCAACTTCCTACCCCAGAAGGCTAACCTAGGAAAGACATCCATGATTCCCTTTCCCTCTGGCCCCTGATTGGGTTTTGAAAATGGAGAGCTTTAACAGGAGATAGAATGGAAAGGAGAAAATGAAGTCATTGTTATGTACTGTTGTGGTAAACTATGAGAGGTCAGCCTGGGATGGCTGTGTCTCTGTTTCTCTCAGGGGAACATCTTTACACAACTGACTGCTATCAGATTCTGGAATTCTTTTCCTCCCTTATCTCTTCTGGTATAAACACAGTAAGAGTCATTCACCATGTGTTACTATACCATCCCTGTAGTTCTTCTACCTCCTACCTACTCTTTGTAATTATCTCCTCCTGTGAATCAACAAATAAATTATTTCTTTGAATTATCAAAATTTAAGTATGTCACCAGGTAAGAGGTCCTGAATGATAATTTTTGCTGGCCTAGTCCACCAATTCTGGTAGAGAAATTACCAGAATTATTGTAATAAACTCATAATTTCTTTTACTCTTTCTGACCTCTAGTCTAGCAGCCAGATTGATTCTTTCCAAACATTAGAGATTTCATGATTCTCTAATTCTTTTTCCTAATTTACTCAAAATAAAAGCCAGAATGATTTTATTTAACTTTATTTATTTATTTAGAG
>NW_006159795.1:428265-435319 GCF_000334495.1 Tupaia belangeri chinensis
GGAAAGAGAGAAATAGAGTGAGAAAGCAAGCCTCCAGGTCTGGGACTTGATCCACAGTCGGCCATGTGGGAGTACAATGCTCTTAAACACTATGCCACCTTCTAGCCCCAATAAAAGCTAGATATTTTTCACTGACCCACAAGGCCCGGTATGTTCTGCCCCCTCCTTATCTCTTATTCTCCTGACCTCTTTTCATTCTGCTCATCCAGTAGGAGTTTTCCAACAGTTCTTCAATGCAGCAGTTGCTTCTGCATGTTCATATAAACTATTCCTTGCTTCCTTCATGCCCTGGTCTAAATACCATCTTCTTTGAGTGAACTTCCTTGATCACATGGTCTAAAATTGCAGTCTTCCTCCAATGTGATCTATTCTCCCTTCCCACTTTATTTTAATCTATTCTTTATTTGATTCATTTATCCTATTTACATGTTTCTTCTTTCTCTCTCAAATGTGAACACCAGAAGCACAAATTTGTTGTTGTTTAGAACCATTACTCAAAATTGGGACCAGTAGATGGCATAATGGTTATGTCACTCTACTCCCATATAGTCAACTGCAGTTTGAGTCCCGGATTCGGTGGCTTAAAACATGTGTTGTCTGTGTATGCATGGTACCCAAAACCCCAAGAGGAGAATGGAGGAGAAGGGATTGTGGTGTGGTCATCCCTGCTGGGGGTGGGGGGATGACTTCTCATTTTCTGTCTCTCTGGCAAGTGCACATACCCTATAACAAAAAATTCTCTCTCTCTCTTGTTTTTTAGAATTATTTTATTTAACTTTATTTATTTAAATTTGACCAAAGAAGGCTGGAGTGAAAGAGAGAGAAAAAATGAGAAAACAAGTTGTCAGGTACAGGACTCAAACCTCAGTCAGCCACGTGGGAGTCCAGCACCCTTAACCTCCATGCCACCTGTCAATCACGCACAAAAAAACTCTTAAAAAAAGAAAAAAGAAAAAAAAAAAAAGAAAGATTACTCAAAAAAAATGTTTTTGAGAGGCCTTTTTGCTGTAGGGCGTGGGCACGCACCAGAAAGACAGAGAGAGACAGAGAGATAGAAAGAGAGAAATCACCCCCCAAAGGGGATGGTCACACCACAATCCATTCTCCACATTCTCCTCTCAGGATCTTGGGCACGCTCGCACATGTGCCCGGCGTGAGTTTAAGCCACTGAGTCAGGGACTCAAACCATAGTCAGCTACATGGGAGTTCAGCGACATAGCCATTATACTAACTGCTGGTCGCACTACTCAAAATTTTTAAATCAATGTTCATTGAATTCATTTATTCATTCAACCCTAGTTCACTCAAACTAAAAACCAATATTTTTGTCTCAAATATTGATTAAGCACCTGACCAATATAAATTAAGTCATTAAACATCTCAACTGTGAGCCATGAAGAAATAGACATTTATCTCTTTCTTTTTTTTTTTTTTAATTTTTTTTTTTTGAGAGATTTTCACTGTAGGGCGCGTGCGCTCGCCAGACAGACAGAGAGAGACATAGAGACAGAAAGCGAGAAATCACCCCCCAGAGGGGATGGTCATGCCGCAATCCCTTCTCCTCCATTCTCCTCTCGGGATCTTGGGCACGCACGCACACGCGCCCGGCGTGAGTTTTAAGCCACCGGGTCCAGGACACGAACCGCGGTCGACTACGTGGGAGTCCAGCGACATAGCCATTACGCTAACTGCTGGTTCCCAACATTTATCTTTTTCTTATAGAAAAATAGCATCACCGCATTTGATCACCTTTGTTAGGAACCAGACTTTCAATTCTATCACATAATTATTTTTCAAAGGTTAAATCTTCCTTCCAGAAGACAATTTGCACTAGTTTAGGCTGATAAAGTGATCACACCTGAGACAAAATATTATTTCATAAAAGAAAGTCATGGTTATGTCAAGTGATGGCAGCATCCCTTAAATTTGTACGAAGTTCCTAAACTAACAATTTGGGATGACAATACAAGTAGAAATGAAATGGAAAAATAAACCCATTAGTCTACTATCACTGTATTATAAATATTTAAATCTTGTGACTTGATTTGAAGTAGATGTCCTTAATTTATAGTTGAACTCTATTTGAAGCCTTTGAAGGAAGGTAAGAAGACTTCTACTGTGATGATACTGTTCCTTGAACAACAGCAACAATAACAAAAACAAAAAACTACAAGAAATGCTCACAAAAATAAATTGTCAGAAGATGTGCAGTTTACAAATATGCCAATGGGGATGTTTTCATTTAAAAACATATTATTTTCTACTCTATTCCCATTATTAAACGGCCTACCATGACTAAAAGATAACTCTGTAACACATGTCTTAACTAATGGCAGCAAAGAGCAATGAAATCATGGTTGTTTAATATTTCAAGTTTGGATTTGATAGGTTGCAGAAGGACAAGTATGCTTCCACAGCAAGAACTCCTCTACACACACACATCACAACTTCTATAAAACGAAGTCTGTAACTTCACCTGCAACTTTCTCCCTCTTTGACTGAGGTCACATCACTAGGAGGTTTTATTATTATTGTTGTTAAAAAAATAACTTTTCTTTATACTGAGAAGAAAACCATGAACTAAATGTATTAGTCCATCAAACACTTCCTGGAAGTGGAATACATTAGGAATAGTGAGTGTTTGAAATAATGAACTCATGACATTTACTCTATTATGTAGGCCATATCCTTTTGCTGTTTAGTGTTTTCCTCACATTATGAGAGAGTTATGTGTATTTTCAATGGCTTTTCTCAACTAAATAGTTTTATTTACAAAGTGACCTTTAGAATAGGGAAATGACCATACTGCATAGTGAACTATTCACATGTCAAAGAGCCTGAGAGAGTGAACAGGTCTTGGGGCCCTAAGAAGAATTTCAACCTAATAAGTAAAAATCACGTTCTTATTTGCCAAAAATGGATCATAGCACATATCAGAAATTTCTTCAGTATAATAATGAAAGTGCTAATATTTGAGGTATTATGTATAATTTGGATATAAAGCATAGCAATTTGCCATTTTAGAAAGGTAGCAGTCTATCATAAAATGCTTGCTAAAATTGATAAAATTTTGACTTTGTGATTCAGATATAATTTTATATAGAGTAGATTCTATTAGTCCCTGACTTATTAATTTAATATTTCCAAATATGACATTACTATAATAGAGGTATAGATTTCTAAGATACCTACAAAGATGGACAAGTGGTTATCACAGTAGTAACTCCACTGGATCTATGTTGGAAAGGTCCTGGGATCACGTCTGGGGTGTCCCTGAGCATGGCAGGAGTGTGCCTGCCTGTGATCTCTGCTAGCTGAGACTGACAGTGGATGACAATGTATGGACCATGTTCAGGGTTCCTTGTCTTTCTTTCTTTCTCTCTGAAGAAATCAATCAATAATCCAAAAAATTGAGATTCCCACTAGAAAGAATAGACACATAACAGTGCTCCATTGTTGAAGGCACATAGGATTCTTCGATTTGATATACCAATGTAATTATCCTAGACTTCGTACTATTTTACACAGTTAACCAAATGTAATACTGGGTGATGACTGGTCAAGTACTAGACATTCTCTCAATTACCATTAAAGCACTCTACCAATTGAGTCACCCCCCAGGAATCACTATTGGAGTGACCTTAATGACAAGTTTTTAGACAATCACTTTGGAAATTCATACTACTTTGGAAAAATAAGGAATTTCTCTCTCTCTCTCTCTCTCTCTCCTCTTCCTCAATAATAATGTGAACTTGCAGTTTTTGGATTTCCATTTTCAGATTCTTTCTGATACCTGACCCCAATCCCTTTATATCTAAAGGAGTTTTAGAAGGCCCTGGTATATCCATGGGGAGGAGAAGGTGGCCTCCAGAAGATCTTATTGTGGAATTCATCCCCCCCCCCAAAAAAAAAGGTTAAGAGGAAGAAACATTACTTTTGAAAACTGAAGATAAGAAAAGAAACTTAATGTTATGACTGAGCAAACCTCTATTTTAAAATATCTACTGTTGATACCTTACACAAAGATGAAACAATGCTTAGGCGTTCTCAGGAAGCTTGATAAAGGGGCTTTCCCAATCCCTTCCCCATGACCCTGCCCTATGGTTACATGGTAACAATACCATGGTTTCCAAGATCCAAACTACAGACCGTAATATTTATGCTTCATTACTATCAATCCTTGGTATAAAAGTCTTTTTATCTTTCTCATTAAAAAAAAATCAAAGAATTTCACAGCCATTAAGTAGAACTTGAAAATGGAAATTTTATTAGTTAAGCATAAAGAAACCAGAAGATGGATTAATTTCCCTTTCAAACGTTCATTGTCTAAAATTATTCTAGAAAAAAAAAACAAAAAAATTAAAAATGTCAATAATTGAAGTTTCATTAAAAGATACAGCTGAGAAACATTTGAAGGCATTAGCTAATCTGAAAATCCAATGCCTTCCACAGTGAATAGTTTCTCCTATAGAATATAATTTTTGAAAGAAGCTAAAAATGTCAGTCTTTAGTAAGGAATAAAAAATATAACTTTAAACAAATAGAGCATGTGAGCAGGCTCATATAGCACAGTGGTTAAATACTATGTACAGAAAGCCAGATTCCACATGGCAGACCATGGCTTGAATCCTGGCCCTGATGGCTTGAGAAACACACCTAGCATGTATACATGCATGACCCAAATTCTGAGAGGATGGAGAAATAGAGGAAAAAGGAGTGCAGTATGACCACAGTCCACTGGGAAATGCTTCTCTCTTTCTCTCACTCTCTTTCAGGTAACCAGATGAGCGTGCCCATCCTGGACCTAGTAGCTAGGAAAGCACACCAGGCATGTGTATGCATGCCCAAAATTCTGAAAGGAGGCAAGATAGAGGAGAAGGGACTGTGATGTGATCATCTCCCACAGGGATGTTTTCTCTCTTTCTCTTTCTCTTTTTAGCGAGTACATGCTCTCTCCAGCAAATTAAATAAATAAATAAATAAATTCTTTGGGCAGCTACTACCATGGGAAAGTAAAGAACTGATGCCCACTTTTGATAAGTCAGTCCAAGAACTACCTTTTATATTTGGGGTGGGGGATTACTATCTAAGAACTAAGGCGAATAGGATTATCCCTGTGAGTATATCTGGGTCTTAAGTGATTTGAATACTGGCCTCACCACCCCACCTACATTCAGTTATATATAAGAACAAAAGATAAATTAAAATGGGAAAGCACTTGGGACAGCATGTGGCATACTGGATCTCACATGGCCAACTGTGCAGTTTGAGTCTTGGGTTGGCAGCTTGAAAAACATGCCAGGCATGTGTGCACGTGTGCCCAAAATCTTGAGAGGTAAATGGAGGAAAAAGGGTTGTGGCATGGCCATCCCCCTGGGGGATAATTCCTCATTTTCCCTCTCTCTCTGCTTCTCTCTATCTCTCTGGCAAATGCATGCACCTTGTGGCAAAAATCTGAAAAAAAAACAAACAAAAGAATTTTAAAATGATAAAGTACCTAGGGCAGTGGTTCTCAAACTTTGGCAAATAACAGAGTTACCTGAAATACTAATAACAAAAATAAGAGGCCTGAGCTCTTCACAGGAGGATGACCTGAGTGTTTTTCTAGGAATCATGGACCTAGAGCTGATCTTTATCTTAGTCTGAAATAGACTGAACATTTTATGATTTCTATTTCTACTGAGAGACATATGAGGAGACTTCAAAAAGTCCATGGAAAAACAGAGTTGAAACAGGAGTTTATTTTGGCGAAAAGAATTTTTTTTTTTTTTTTTTTTTTTAGTAGTCAGAATGTGTATGAATGTGCCAGAATGAAATGGAGGGATAAGGAAAGAGAGAGAGAGCAAAAGCATCTCTCAAAGAGGCATGGTCATGCCACAGTTCTGTCTTCTCCATTTCTCCATCCTATTGGGATTTTGGGCATGTATGTGGAATGTTTCCTAAGCCACCAAGGCAAGGATTCACACTATGGTTAGTCACGTGAGATCCAGTGTCCTTTAATCCTCAGGCAACAGGGATGACTCGCAGAAAATATTTTCAAATCCATGCATAGTTTTTTCATAATATGCATTTTCCATGAACTTTTGGAAGAGCCTTTCTATAATGTAAGAATTGAATAATGGAGACCTAATTTGAAAGAATTAAACTGAAAATTACCTGAGGATTTTACTACTCATAAACTTAAGAGGTTCTATTTCCATGGCATCTCTTCTGAGAAGATACAATTAATTTCTGACACAGTAAAAGACATGCCATGTGTATAAGAACTTAATATCTGGTAAAGGATGTGGCTCATAACATTGAGGAAGGAATAGAAGAGTCAATGAACAACCTTGAGGAAACTGACTTCTGGGCAACAAATATATCACTTTAGAAACACTTTTCCTGGTATTTCTGAAATAAATTGCAGATATATTTTCTTAAATGCCAAAAAAGGAAGAAAGAAAATAAATGTTGTAGTAATAGAAAATATGTGAATATATATGAGTCAGTTTACAATGAAAAGCATTCCAAATTTCAAAAGATTTTACTATTTAGAAAGTTAAATATTGAATTAAAAAAAAACACTACGAAAACTAAAAGTTATCAATAAGTGAAGTATACCATGGGTTATTATGATTCTTTCATGCCCTCTCTACAGTTACTGTTTTGTTTGGTTTTGTTTTCCTGACAGATTTCATTGAAAAGACAGTCTACTTTTTCTGCCCTTAATTTCTTACAATTCCCAAGTCACGACAAATTTTCTTTCCTAGGCACACCCCAGTAGTGTTTGTTCAATGTTAGCTTGCATCAGAACGGCCTTGGTGAGCTTCAACAGAGCAGATAGTTAAGTCTCATTTCTGAGTTTCTGATTTGGTCAGTCTGGAGTGGCTCAATATCATGAATTTATAACAGGTGATACAATGTTAGGATGTGGACCACATTCTGAAGATAACCACCTCACCAAATATTCTGTTAATACAGTAATAGAACTTATGTTTGTTTTTTTTTTGTTTGTTTGTTTTTTTTTTTTTTTTTTTTTTTTTTTTTGTGGGTTTTTTTCTTTGGGGTCAGG
>NW_006159795.1:435468-482023 GCF_000334495.1 Tupaia belangeri chinensis
CTCGAACTGCGGTCGGCTACATGGGAGTCCAGTGACATAGCCATTACGCTAACAGCTGCTGGTCCCTACAGTAATAAAACTTCTTGAGAACTGATAAACTAAGTGGTCTCAATATATTTTTGTTTGTTTCTTTGTTTTGTTTTGTTTTGTTTTCAGAGGTTTTTTGCCTTAAGTCTCATGTACTTAAGGCAAGAGAGAGACACTAGGGAGAGAGAAACAGAGACTATGAGAGGGAAAGTGAGAAATCATCACCCCCTGGGGGCGGGGAGGGGGAAATGGCCACACCACAATCCCTTCTGCTCCATTTTCATCCTGGGGTCTTGGGCAAACATGCACATGTGCCCAGAGTGAATTTCAAGCCACTGGGTCTGGGACTTGAACTATTGTTGGCCACATAGGAATCCAGCAACATAAACGCTATGCCATCTGCTGGCCCATTTCTTTGCATTTAAGACAAGATCTCAACAGGTCACAAACATTGTTGGCCACATAGGAATCCAGCAACATAAACGCTATGCCATCTGCTGGCCCATTTCTTTGCATTTAACATGTCACAAACCTCCTGCTTTAGCCTCCCCAAGTCACTGGGATTACAGGTGCTCACCACCATAGTCAGCTATCAGATCTAATTGAGAACTAAACCTGGGTCTCCCATGTGGGCCCAGCCTGTGGAGTAGTCTCAACAGTACATGCCATTACAACTGGACTCATCCTTATTTTATTTATTCCCTCAGTATCACTTATCTTACTTTCTTGCTCCCTCCTTTTTAAACCTCCCACTTACATACCTGATATATAATTCCTTCTGCAGTCTAAGCCCTATAAATTATATAGCCTTAGCTTTTTATCACATTCCCTCCCCAATCATGTTATACCCACACTGACTTCCCTCTAAAACTTGACAGTCGATGAGTATTATACCTCTATTCTTTTGCATAGGTTGTTTCACCTTTTCTGCTTGACAAATTCCTTACTCTTTAAGTCAAGCTCAAATGGTATCTCCATTGAGAAAGATCCTGGCAGATACTCACTTGTTAGGTCTCTGACTTCTCAGCATTTTATGGATAATTTATTATAGCACCCAAGGTATTTAAGCCTAATTATTTGTTTATGCATCAATTCCATTAACATATGAACTCATCACAGTACTATTTCACATTAAAGGGCCTAGCACAGAGTTGACTCCAGGACTACAAATGGTTAATAAATGAATCCATGGGCCAAAATCACCAAGCAGTGGTAAGAGTACATTGCATAGATCCAATGTTTAGGGCAGAACTGTTTTCAGACCTGTTGCTGTGCTACAGAATATACTTCTATAAACTGATGATGATCTGATTAGTCTACAACTGATTAATTCATTTTGCAAATTACCTGGCATAGCAATGTCCACAAGAAAGAATTTAAAAAGTTCATATGAGATGAGAAAAAGACAATAATCTTGGGACCAGCAGTTAGCGCAATGGCTATATGGCTGGACTGCGGTTCGAGTCTCGGACCCGGTGGCTTAAACTCACACAGGGCGCATGTGCGTGTGTGCCCAAAATCCCGAGAAGGAGAATGGAGAAGGGATTGTGGCATGGCCATCCACCCTGGGGGGGTGAGTTCTCGCTTTCTGTCCCTCTGTCTTTCTCTGTCTGTCTGGTGAGCACACGTGCCCTATAGCAAAAAAAACCTCTCCAAAAAAAGAAAGAAAAAAAAAGACACAATCTTATCATCTTTTTCCTCTTGTTAATGTGTACACACTATTAATTTTATGTCAATTTTAACTTCTAGCAGGTTAAAATGAGATGTTAGGATGGCAATTTTAAGAGCTATAACTCAGATAAATTGCACATTTGGAAAAAAAATATATTAATTTGGCAGAATTTTGTAGGAAAGCAATTCTAGTTAATTTTACAAAAGTTTCAAAAAGTTGTAATAAATGTAACTACTTTGGGAGTGGGATTAAACATATTGCTTGGTTCTACCAAACTATAGAAAATAAAAATAAAAATCTCAAATGCTTCATCACCATTCTGTTATATTAAAAAAACTTTCTGAAAATGTCATTTAAAATACGTATAACTATTTTTTTGAGAGGTTTTTGCTATAGGGCACGTATGCTCACCAGAAAGACAGAGAGAGACAGAAAGTGAGAAATCACCACCACCACCACCCCCAGGGGGATGCCACGACACAATCCCTTCTCCTCCAATCTCTTCTTGAGATCTTGCGCACACATGCACACATGCCCAGGATGAGTTTAAGCCACCAGGTCCAGGACTCGAATTGCAATCGACTACATGAGAGTCCAGTGACATAGCCATTATGCCAGCTGCTGGTCCTGATATGTTGTTTATTCCTAGAAACTTTATAACTTCCATTTTATGTAAAAGTTTTCCTTAATTTCTCTTATTAATAGTTATCATGTGGAACCAGCAAGTTTAAAAGGTCTTGTCAACATTTGATTAGAAAGGTATAATTAGGGAACAGCAGATGACATAATGCTACATTGCTGGACTCTTGTAGTTGTCCATGGTTTGAGTCCCAGACCCAGAGGCTTAAACCCATGCACAGTGTGTGTGTGTGTGTGTGTGTCCCCAAGATCCCAAGAGGAGAATGGAGGAGAAAGGATTGTGGCATAGCCATCCCCCCAGGGGTGATTTCTCGCTTTCTGTCTCTCTGTCTCTCTGTCTTTCTGGTGAGCACATGCACCCTATAGCAAAAAAAAAAAAAAAATCTCTCTCAAAAAAAAAAGGTATAATTAGAAATTACACCATTTTTTCAAGTACGTTATGTCTACTGTGCTTTATTATTAAAAAAAAATACTTCCTATATGTATTAGGTTAAATTGTTGATTTAATATTTCTCATTTAAAATCTATTATATTATCTGCTAGTTCTCATAGCATTTGTTTTTAGCATCCACTATTTTATAAAATTGTAAAATGGTTTCAGCATGGATAAATGGAAAAATGCTTTATACCAATATGTTTGAAAGGAGGTAACTTACTTGGGGAAGTTCAATTATTATATTTTCAAGGACACATTTATCTTGATAAAAATAAAGATTTGAAAGAAATGCACTAAATAACCAGCAGAGGATTATTATACTCTAATAAAAGACAATATCAGAGATGTTTACTTTCCTCAATATGTGGACATTTTCAGTTTTTAATTCAAATATTTTATACAGCAAGAACTGAAATGATTTCTCATACTTCATATGAAATACATTGCTGGGATACTTGGACTTAAATGAACACTTCTTCTGTTTGCATTCTAAATTCTTTGTTTCTACTCTGATACTATAATGAACTTATTCATCAAACTTCTCACTTTTTCTCAGTTGTATTCTTGAAATGCATTTCCTTTCATTTATTTTTTGTTACTACTTTCATGGATCTATGAGTCACTTAGACAACATAATTCTAATTTTCTCTTTGACTATTAAATATTTGCTTACTGTTACTTTTGTTTTCTTACATTTTTATCTGATTTTTTCTTCAGTTTTGTTTTGTTTGTATGTGTGTATGTATGTATTTATGAGAAATTTTTGCTATAGGGTGTGTATGCTCACCAGAGAGAGAATTGGAAAGAAAGAAAGTGAGCAATACTCCCCTCTTCCCCACAAGGGGGATGGCCATGCCACAATCTCTTCCCTTCCATTCTCTTAGGATTTTGGGGTATGCACGCACATGTACCCAATGTGAGTTTCAAGCTGCCAGGTCAGGACTCAAATTGCAGTCAGCCACGTGGGAGTCCAGGACCTTAACCACAATGCCACCTGGTGGCCTCTACTGTTTTTTTCTTAATGATTCCTTACTGTGCTTATTGACTTTCCACATCCATCTTCCTCTTTGTATTTATTTGGTTAGCTTCTTACAAATAATAATAATAATAATAATAATAAGCAGTAAAGAAAGAAAACTGAATTCTCTTGGTTTCATTTCTGGGAATAAATAAAAAAATAACTCTTTCCATGGGTTCCTCTTTTTCTAAGTAAGAAGTTGAATGAGAGTTCCATTGGTTCTGCCATAGGGCGGGTGCCACCACGCCCGAGAGTTCCATTGGTTCTGTCAGCAACTTAGTTCTCAGCTTCTTACTCTTCTGACTCCACAGATCTCAGGGGTCCCTTCCTTTTTGTGCCAGCCTGTAGATACTATACACCAGAGATGTATATATGCATTTTTGTTCCTTATCCCATCATGATCATATTTTATTGATCTGTAGCACTTGAGAAACAAGGATGGTCAGAAGGGAAGTCTAGAAGCCATGTTTTTTGTGAATCTACTAATGAAATTTAAACAAAAGCAAGATGTCTTTCATTTGTATAAGATTCCAAAATCAGTCACCAAGACCTGCATACTTCAGCCTATACTATATCTGTCAGTTTGGTCCATCTCCACTGTTCTAGTTTGTCACCACCTCTTCCTAACAAGTCTCTATCTTCTGTCTCCTACCCTTCAAAACACTCATCATCACACCACTGTCAAGGAGACCTTTCTACATTCAAATTCTGAATATTTCCATATACCAAATTCTGAGTACCTCAAATACCTCAAGACTTTCTGCCTCTCATCCACTTGGCCCAAATCTTATTTTTACTTGTAACATGGAAGAGTAACCAGTAGCATACTCACATAACTTTCTACTACAGGCACTAAATCCTCTGCTAGCTGCATGGACTTTTCTCCATTGGATAAAGGTATCTTTACAGTGTCCATGTAAAGGGTGACTTGGAAAAGCCAGTTATTTGATACCTCCATGGGTAAACCCGAATTAGCACAAAGTACCCCAACCATCCTAGCTCTTATTCAGAAGTTCTGGGGTACATTCTACATGGATCTTTAGAAAATCTCCAACATGATTGAGCACTAGTTGCCCATTGTGCCCACTCTAATGATATTTCTCTCTTTCCTACTCTCTAATGTGTCCTTCTTAAAATCAGCTCCCTGTAAACCACCTGCCCCAGTTCTTGTCTCAGAATCTGATATTGGGGGACAGGGAGGAACACTCATAAGTATACACATTTATTTATATATATTATATATATATATATACAAATATATTATACTTACTATAAAGCATATTAAAGAAATAGAAATATGAAAAATAACTTGAAATATCTGGTTTCCTAGCAGCTTATTTAGAATGTCTTCATACTATCAATAGCTAACATTTCAAGAAATAATGTCTTAAGTTGTAGCCTGAGATACATTCTCAGAAATAGTGGCTTTTAGTCTGTAATTCAGATAGCCTTCTTAATCATTTTTGATTTCCTGCTTTTTTCTAACCTACTTCTTACTGTATGACTGATTATTTCATTGTGTATAATCTTAAGATATGATCAACAAAGAAATAATACTAAGTGAAGAATAAAGGCCCATACTACTATTGCCATTGAAGTTTCTGTAAAATTACTTCATTGGTTTTGAGCTGATGGTTCTATACAGAAATATTTTTCAATGCTTTTGCCCATTTTGTGAGGAAAAAGTTCAATGAAAATTCAATAAATCTAAGACTCTAATCAGAGGTTTTAAATCAACAATGCATCAAAATAGGCTCTGAGATTAAACAAGGGAGGATATTACTGTCAGTCTCTCTACTCTGGGGTGCATTCACCCTTTTCACAGTTTCATCTCATTCACGTGAGACATGTGACTGTGGTTCCTAGACAGATTTAGGGGTCCTGTAGTCCAGACATATATTAAATAGTTGTTAAGGTCAATGTCTTTCCTCTTAAAGATAAAAAATATAACCACTTTGGACACTATTAACCTAGACTGTAAAGCTAGAAAAAGAAAGTTTAAACTCTACGTAATAACCTCTAGGCTCCTCATGATTTGTCTTCTGCTTACTACATCCAACTTTATCTTGACTTACCACTGTACATCCTGTGCTCCAACATCATAGACTGTTGAGGTGTCTTTAACTCTCTGTTCCAGGGAGTTCCTCAATGCTAGCTTCCAGGAGCACATGCAGTCCCTGGAGGAACCCCTTCACCAGTGAGGACAGGACCCAGTGGATAAGTGTTCCAGTTTCCTGCCTTTCAAGTGACCAATTCTGGAAGACATCTTATACATTTTTTTTGGAAATTCTGGTGGAACTGAAACCCTCTGCCTACAGGGGAACTTTTAATAGGACACCTTTACATTGGCATTCTCTCTTTTCTCTCTCCTCTCCCCTCTGTAATGTTTGAGAACTATTCCCACATAAATCAGGTTGCATCTGAATCCTTGTTCCAGGTTCTGCTTTTGGTAGAAAAAAATAAAATAAATTAACGACAATGGAAAATTAAAATTCCTTTTTCTGTAAAACTGTCTCTGGGACTGTCAAGTGCCCTCCCTTGACTCACTCTCCCACTCCTAAGTAGATGGAAGTTTTTCTCTTCGTTTTACTACTACCCATCCTTGTCTCTAGTTTGGATGGTTCACTGACTATAAACAGAATATATGTGATAATTGTTGATTATCACACACATTCTCCTGTCTCTCCTCCAGTCCCTTGCAAAGCAGGCCAGGTAGAAAGTCAGATGTGTCCATAGATGTCTATTCCTCTTGGCCCCTTTGCCTCTCATTGGAAGTGGTGTTCTGGGGTCCTTAATTTCACTGAGCTTCATGGGCACTGTGGTCTTCCCTATCACTGACACTGACGCAAGCCTACTCCTCTAGGTGCAGCTCGCCTGATAGGATTACATCTCTTTCATGTTTCTTTTCAGATAGAGTGCTCCTGGTGGGTACCCATAGTTGGTCTTCAAAGTACCCTCCTCTTTCCCAGGCCTCCAGGCTGCCACAGTGCCAAGATGCCCATCAGAGATTGCTACGTACCATACTTTTTCCCCACCCGTTTAGTGGGATGGTTGTTCAGTTTTAATTTGTCTAAGGCACTGATATTTATTCTAAGGGTGGAACGAAGGATAGACTCAATCAGCAGCTAACACTTACTGTTTAAAATCACTATTCTCCTTAATGTCCTTAAATGACTAATACTTTCTTACTAAGATAAATGCAGCATTCTCCTCCCCCACTTCTACCTACAATAACCTGTGTGGCTTAGCCAAGTCATTTAAGTTCTCATTGCTTTAGGGTTTTTATTTGTAAAATAAGAATAATAGTTACTTACTAAAAGACAGTGGTCACTATTACATTGTCTTTTGAATTTTCTTAGAGTTCTTGCTTAGGGTATATGATCATCACTAATTAACTATAGGAGTACAAGTTATAATTTTAGCTTTATATCAAACACACATTCTTCACGCACGTACGCATGCATGTGTATACACACACACTATTCTCATCGAGCTCTTGATGAATGCTGTCATCATTTGATGGATATTTCACCTATATATCTGTGATAGATACATAAATAAAATTGTTGACATGGGTTTATTCCTAAAAAAGACTATCACAATAGTACAAGTATGTAACTCTTAATTAAGGATGTGACAATCACGGATATCAATTGAGGCTTTAGCATGCCAGAATCACAGCATCCTCATATTTAGACATCAAACAAGACTTCTACGTTGTACAAAGAAAAGGAACAGGAAAACATAGACTGCTCAGCATGACTGCGCTGGCTCCAGCAGGTCAGGAGGCTGCTTCTTCAGAGGATGAAAATACTCTGTGCTTCCTGCGTTTCAGGAAGAATCTGGGTCCAGCTTGGCAACATAAAACTCTGTGGTGCTTAAAAACAGTCATGTCTCATATCCACATCATCAGTTCTGAGATGAGGGGAAAACAAAATCCTTGGGTTCAAATGAGAGAAAGAGATAACAAGAGATTTAAATCTTAACTTATTATTAGATTTAAATCTAATCTTATTAGAATAGTTAATGTTAGGTGGGAAGCAGGAATTAGGATGAGTTCTTTTATTTACTCATTCTGGTTCATTTACTCATCCTGGTTCAGGTATTCATAACTGTTTTGGGATCACTTTGCTTTGCATTTGAAATTCTGGAAGAAAAGAAAGGCTTATTCTAACCTTGAGTTCAGAGCAAAAATATCCATTTGGCAGTATGTGCAATATTGCGAAGGAGACTATCAGCATACAACTAAAGCACAAAGGAAATAAAGAAAATAAAGGAGGAAATTAGAGTAGAACGATCACTACTCATTCATGTATTTATTTAAAACAATTTTATTGTGCATAATTAAAAATTCACAAATATATGTAAATTATAAAAAGTCTCCATGCCCCATATCTGTACAACTTCAGCAATTATCAGCCCAATATGGACATTCTTAAAGGTATAGATATGTAGATCGAATAAAGCTTAGCTAAGACTGACAGCAGTGCATTTAGTTCATGAATCTTTTTTTCCCCCTTTTCTCCTGCTCTTTGTAGTCACTATAAATTCACCAAAGGGAAAAATGGGCCAAAGCTATGGGAGTATGTGGGTGTTTTCCCACACACTCTATTTTTTATATATATATAGTTAAATCCCTGGCGGGGGGAGTTAGTTTTGCTCTAGAAGATTCAAGGAACTCAACATTTTACAAGCCCTATGTTATTAATCCTTATAGCTATTTCCATATGATGTCAGTAAGTGGGAAGTGTTATTATCCCCATTTCTCAGATGAAGAAACTGAGTATTTTTATGGTAATATGTCTCATCCAGAGCCAAACTGTGCTGGCAAGAGAATCAAGGACTCCCAATAAAGTCTATTTATTTAACTGCTAGACCAAAGATGTCTAACATATTTGTGATATGAGAGACTTATGTGATTTTTTTCGGTGGTCTTTTTTTTAAGTAACAATAAACAGGTGAATTATTTTGTAAATAATGTTTTCTATTTGGCCAGAATATTCAAAATATTCTTCTAACAAGTAATAGTTTTTTAAATTATTGGTAAGATAGTTTATGTTCTTTATTCATACCTAACCCAAAAACATTTATGGTACATCTCAATTTGTGTCCACCATATTTCACAAGCTCTATAGGTACGTGTGCCTAGTGATTCCCATAATGCACAGCACGGCCCTAGATTTTGGCCTCTCTTCTCACAAGATTATATATTTCCTCCTACTAGCAGCTTAACCAAAGGCTGCATACCCTTGCATTTGTTGCCTGTTTGGGATCATTCATTTTGTTTTAACATTAACTTAGTTAAGGCTAATGAAACTAGTCTAAATTACAGGCACAAATTAAGGCCTTTGGAAAATAACATGAAATCAAACTTTAGATGAAATGGACAGAAACAAACAAACAAACAAAAACATACAAAACAAGAGGATATATGGCATATTGAATTTAAGTTTCTACAGTAGAAAGGGTTTAATAAAATTAGAAATGAACCAAAGCAACAACCTACAAAATGGAAGAAAATAGATGCCACACTAAACATCTAACAAGAGGTTAGTGTATGGAATGCATAAATAACTCAACTCAACAGTAAAAAGGCAAATAATCTAATTGTGAAATGTGTGAAAGACCAGAATAAGCATTTCTAAAAGGAAGACATAAAAAAGATCAACAAATTTAGTAAGCATATTCAACATTACTAATCATCAGGGAAATGAAAATCAAATCACAGGGAGACATAGTCTTGTCCAAGTTAGAATGGCTGTTATCAAAAAGGCGAAAAATAACAAATGTTGACATGGATGTGGAGAAAAAGGAAGTCATATATTGTTAGTGGGAAGGTAAATTAGCATAGCCATTATGGAAAACAGTGAGAAGTTTCTAAAAAATTAAAATAGAGCTACTTTCTTCAATAATCTCTCTACCAGGTATTTATCTCAAAAAAGAAAATATGTCCTAAAGATATCTGCAGTGATGATGAACAAAGCAACATTTCCATGAGCAAAAAAAAATGTGATGCTAGTTTATGTTCTACAAGTGTGTGCAACTGTGATGAACTATAACCTAAAGTGAGACTAATCAAGTTTCCAATAATCAAAAACACATGACCTATTAGTGACTTCAGAATTAAGGAAATCATTATACAACAAGAAGCTAAAGATTTACAAGGTAATGTCAATCACAAGTTTAGAACTATTTATGATGGCTAACCGTAAAAGTATCTGAATACTAGGATATATATGACATAATCAGTTATTTCAGAAAGTTTTCTGACAAACAATTCCTGAAGAGGCGAGATCTGGACCAGAAAAAGTGATTAATCTGATATGTGAAGGAAATAACCAGTTTAGAAAAGTTGGCCCTATAATTGTTCAATAATAATAAAGGGATTTCACTATATTTATATCTAACTATCCAGTTATCTATCTACTTACAAATTTATGTATGTTTGTTCCAAAAGAAATAAATCATAAAAATATATTAGAAGACATATGAATAAAACAGAAAAATATTAATATATATTGGCAAAACAGAAAAAAAAAAAAAAAACTTCCCATGAGGAAATAAAGACCTTTTTGAGAGACAACATTTTAAAATAGCCTTCTTTTTAAGCCAGGATAATCTGAAATTTGTAAAATGTTCTTTTTATTCAAATTATTTCCAGAAAAAGACCTTCGAAAATTTACATCCTTGTAGAAGTTCTGGTAATGAACTATGTAGCTATATATTTATTTGAATGTTCACATTAGAAGATCATGAGACAAAGATTTTGCCTTTTTGCTCGTCACAGGATTCAATCTGATAGTATTGCTTTACCTGAAATTTCCCAGACTTCTCCCATATACCTTCTACCTAGTTAAAGATCTTTTTGCTGCAAATAAATTTGTTTAACTTTACATACATTCTGGCATGAACATGCATTTGTACACATTATCTATGAACCTTGATAGATTGTCAAAAATAGCTGTAAATGACAATAAAGACCTAAACTCTCCTAAGAGGGAATCAGCCAGTGAGACAAGGAATAAATGATTTTCCCCATATCACTCTTGCTTTCTTCCAGGGGATTAGATCATCCAACCTTTAAAACAGGCTCTTTGGGACTTCCTCTGACTCTCACTTAACCAAATTCTAGCACCTCAGAGAAGATCTTTGAAAGCACCAGATAAGCACTGGATGACACAGCAGAAATAGTATTAAATTAACACATCAGCAGATTATGTATTTAACATGCTGCTTTTATGTTTGATTGTGGAGTGTTAAATAAAAAGGTACATACCGTACTTACTCTGTATTTTGTCATATTAAACTGACTCATCATTTTCTTACAGCGTACGTGTTAGACTAAAGTTGTGCAAATTTTAGAGCACTATACACTTATTAGGTATAAGAAATCCAATAATATAAATAAAAGATTCCTGAATTATAAAGTTTTTCTCCAATAAATACTTTGCCTCTACAGGAGCTTCCTTTACTCCCACCAATATTTCATAATCTGAGAATGAGAAATAAAAGAGCCATTTGATGAGGTTGTGATATCAGACAGGCTCTCTAACCCTTAGGCAGTTTACTTGGTGGCCCAACACCACATCTGGGTTGCAAATCTCCCTCCAGCATAAGTCTTCTATTCAGGCCACCAGGTTTACACAAAGAGACCGCCCAGCTGCTAACTGGTAAAAAGGCTCCCAGGGTCTCACATAGCCCCTGAGAACTGCGTAATTCAGTGCAGAACCCATCTATGCAATTACATGTCCCTGTAGATTACAGTGTAATTACATCGAGGAGACAGAAAAATAATTGCTTGTAACTTACACTGTGGTTGAGAAGGCATAAATAATCACGTATGCACCATGTAACGATGTGTGATCACTTTGCCACTGCTGTGTCACAGCTACCACATGTTTAGAAGACTAGCTGTGACCACAGAAGGAAAAAAAAAAAAAAAGCACTTGTGGGTTATTTGCAAACTGAGACGTAAAGGAACGAAACCCTGGCAGCTATACCTTACCTTTCCAGAGGATTACCTCGGGACAAGTTTTGTAAGACCCCCCCCCACCTGGATTCACTTCAGGAGTAAAAAGTGAGTAGTGTGTTCAGTGTTGCTTGATGTGCACATTTTCATTTGGCTTGGAGCATCTGACTCCTATTTCCCAGGCCCTGACATTTGATCTCTACCAAGGTACAGGCAAAACTATGCAAGCTGTTAAAAATTCAACCTGATATAGAATTGGTATCTAAGAGATTATTTCTAATATTTAAATTTTTACACATTTTATTCTTAACATCCTAGATATTATTTGCTAAGATGATATATTCTAATTCACTTCAGAAACAATTCCTTAGTCTCACTTTGCTTTTTTGTTTCAAATAAAGAGAAGAACTGTTCTATGCCCCAACAATAACATACAGTTTTAAGGTCCTTTGCTGTCTATGGGTAGTTTATGCATAATTCACAAACAACTTACAAATTACTTAATCTATCTGGGAATAAAGTAGAAAAAATTTTGTTGTCTTTGCATGATTTCTTCCAGACTTGTGAGTGGTGTTCTTTGACCTCTTTGTTTCATCAGTTCTTGACCAATAATGGATGGAATTTGGGGATAACGCCAGTGTTAAACTGGGAGCTTTGAATACCCATTTTAAAGTACATTTCAATAAGAAATTAATTTTATTCTTTAAAAAATTGGTCTTTTTATTGTAGAAAATAATATTGTAATTATTTTAGAAGCGATAATAAATTCCTACAAAAAACTTAAGCTCAATCTCTACTAGCGATTGCTAAAGTAAAGCAATGTTAATGAGATGACTGAAGGAAAAAAAATTCTTAAAGCTAGTTTCAAAGCTACAGAGTTGGAAAGAAATGAAAAATAAACATAAATAAATGTAAATATGGTAATGTATTATTATTTAGTATAAGAGTGTGTAATCCTTATTTTTGCCATCAGTATTTTGGCAAGACCCTTTACAGGATAATGTTTTTAAAAGCAGAAGTTAAAATACATAAGAATTCAAAGGAAGCCTATTATATAAATGTAATTTTAAGAAAGATTTGTGGTGTCATAAACACATATTTTTATTAATAAATTAATATCTGCATATTAAATTTATATGAGCATATTGACTTCTACATTTCAAAAAAATTGCAATGACTGTCGTTGGATATGAAAGTATCTATGTCTTGATACTGTGGTTTTTGCTCACATTCAATACTGAAAGAAATATTCTATATGGGGAGAGAATAAAGACAAAATTTTTCTCCATCCCAATTTTCAGAACCCCTGAATTCCAGCCATAGATTCTTTGGGCAGGCTATGGGCTAGGTTAAGTGCTCCTAATTTTATACCAGCTTCTAGGAGATATTAAATGTGCAACAGTTTATAATATTATTTTGTTCTTACCATCCTTGTGATTTAAAAAAAATAAAACAACAACAACAGGGCAGAACTCCTTATTCATTTGTTTTACAAAGATAATAGAAATGGAAAAACACTTTAAACACAGATTCACCAATAGAATCCTTCTATTATTCAATGCAAAGCTACATCTGATAATGAAGTCTATTTTTCACATGTGTAAAGTCTATATTGGATGAAAAAGTAGTACAGTAAATGACTTAGTTTCTTCACACCTATTTTTGCTTATCTATTTCCTTCCTTAACAAGGAAATTGGGCTGAATGATCTCCTTTGATATACTGATCTTCAATCTGCGTTAATCTGAAACCACCAATTATTTACCCATTCCTATCTTCCTTACACTACCAGTGTGCTTTTTTAAACACTTCAGTGTTTTCTTTACATTCCAATTTAATTCAACAGTTTGTAAACACTAACAGATAATCCTGATCTGATTTTCATCATTGCAGGCATGCAACTGCAATGCCAATGTTTGAACTTTCCAAAATCCCAGAAAGATGTGAAATACTGTCTGCTCATGTGGCCAAGCTTGTTGTCAGGTGAGGGAAAATTCATATTCCCATATATAGATACCTCCTCCCATGGGATATTTTCTCCTGAAACTTCTAAGTGCCCATCTCTCAGTGATTATGCCATTATTATTTATTGAGCTGTGAAAAGTGGTTCTCAGTACACATGGCAGAGAGGAACAAGTTTGCAATTTTAATATGGCCCACAAGATAATTAAGACATACAATTTCTTCTTCTAATGCCAGGCCAGGAGGGCTTTTGAGCCTGTAATATGAATGACTAAATGCTTTCATGTTTGAATTTATATGTGGCTATAAAATATATTTTGACTTTTTTTTTAAGCCAGCCCTTTCATTTGTCTTCATTTCCTCAGGCAAAAATAAAACATCCTGGATCATGTTTTACTTAAAAAAAGGGGGTGAGTAAATCAAGCTACAGTTCTCTTTATTTTTTTAATAAATATCCCCCAAATAATGTGTACATATTCTCTCAGGTACTCATGAAAAATTAAACTGAATTGCATGTTAGAATAGCCCATTTATTTGTGTGATTATTCCTCCAAATAAAGCAGATCCATGTCCCTGTGAGGTAAGCAAGGGTAAGAATGACTAACTTTATTTTATAGATTCTGTCTTGTAGTCATTGTAATTCTAGAGTTTCTACAATGACAGACTCATTGAGGGACATAAAATATGGATAGAAAATCATTTTTCTCAAGAAAGATGCACCTAGTTTTGGGCATAACACTCATACTAAGATGAGTGCAATGCAAGGGGCTCTATTAAAAGTTTAGTACTATCCTTAAAGTGGTAGATGCAGGTGTGGAAGGAAGACACAACTTCAGCACAGAGAAATTAGAGAAACTCTGTGGAAGTAATTAAATTTGAAGAAGACTGAGAATAAAGGGAATACCAGGCAAAGGCTGGGACTGCTCATTCCAAAAAGAGAGAGCAGCAGAAGTAAGGTAGGATAAAGAGGCAATGTGTACTTAAAGAATTTTAATGCACTACTCAAGCAAAGTTGGATTCATATAGAATTTTGTGGGTTCAGTTTCCAGGTTGATGTAAATATCAGGCATGTGTGCCCATGATTTTAACTGCCTAAGAAGGATGGGGGTAAGGGTCTGACCATGGTGGCATAGGCTCCTGTTGAGGATGCTTGTCTTTCTTTCGCTCTCATTTTTTAAAAAAATTAATAAAACATTTTAAAATTTTTCTTTATACATCTAATCATGGTATATAATCACAGCTTACAAAATGTATTCTCCCAGCGTAAATACACAGTATGTTAAAGATTAAGATAAAAGTTAAAGATATTGTCATATACATTATCATCAATAGATAATTTTCAATTTTTGTGTTCATTAAATGTTTTGCTTCTTCTTTTAAGAATAAAAACTACCAGGGTAAGTGTAGGAGTAATATTCACTGAGGAGATTTAGGAATGCAAGTTAGATTATAAATGAACTTAACTGCTAGAATTAGGAGTTGCAAGTTTAGATGCATGGTCTTAGAAAGTTATGGGAAGTCCCAGAGCCAGACAGTGCTTTGTTTGAGTGGGTTTGAGTGAGACTTCTAGAAACAGAGTGGTCAGCGAGGAGCTGACCTGATCTCTTTTTTTTTACTTTTTTTTTTTTTTTTGGAGAGGTTTTTGCTATAGGGCACGTGCGCTTGCCAGACAGACAGAGAGAGACAGAGAGACAGAAAACGAGAAATCACCCCCCCAGGGGGGATGGCCACGCCGCAATCCCTTCTCCTCCATTCTCCTCTTGGGATCTTGGGCACACACGCACACATGCCCGGCGCGAGTTTAAGCCACCAGGTCCGGGACTCGAACCGCGGTCGACTACATGGGAGTCCAGCAACATAGCCATTATGCTAACTGCTGGTCCCGAGCTGACCTGATCTTAAGAGTACAGAAAAGAAAGGGCTTGAAGTAAGTATTCATGGGAATTAAAAGGAATAACTACCCAACAATTCATAAACGACAAAGAAAAAAATAGAAGTAGAAGAGATGCTTAAAACATGGACTCAGTTACATAGGGAATCTATGATTGACCCAGGAATTACACCTGAAAACTTTGAACCTCTGATCTCCATTAATATACTCTTACTGAGACAATTACACAAAGAATCAAGATGAATAATGAATAATTTAAGATACTAGTTTCCTTTATAAGCTGCACTATTGCATGGCATAAGTTACCATCCATAGGAAAATTTTAACTGTTTTAACCTTTAGAATAAAATAAAGGATAGGTAGTACAAGAAAAAAAAAAAAAAAAAACCTATTACCTAAGAGCATTAGTATACTGAAGAAATACAAAGTATAATTCTGAAAAACAAGTAAAATGTTCAAATAAAAGTGTCAAGTGTTAATCATAATTAATAAATGAATTTTTTGGAGAGGTTTTTGCTATAGGGCATGTGAGCTTGCCAGAGAGACAGAGAGACAGAAAGCAAGAAATCACCCCCAGAAGGGATGGTCACGCCACAATCGCTTCTCCTCCATTCTCCTCTTGGGATCTTGGGCACGCATGCACACGTGCCTGGTGTGAGTTTTAAGCCTCCGGGTCCAGGACACGAACGGCGGTCGACTATGTGGGAGTCCAGCGACATAGCCATTACGCTAACTGCTGGTACCCATAAATAAATTTTTGATAGATGCTTAGTTTTTACAAAGTTAAATGACTTCAGTGGTATCAGAACAGTCATGCTTCATAAAGATAGATTTACCTTTCACTCTTCATGAATGTTGGAGAAATTGGAGTGTAATTCCTTCATTGACAAAAATTAGAGGCAAGCAATAATTACAGAATAAAAAGCAAGAAAGCATTGATACACATGTGAAAGCAAACTATTTTATTTTTCATAACGTGGCATAGTTTGGAGCAACTAAGCTGGCATAGAAAAGGGAGACTGAGGGTCAGCAGGTGGAGGGGTGGTTAAGGTGATGGACTCCCATAAGACTGACCATAGTTTGGGTCTTGGACCTGGCAGTTTGAAAATCATATTGGGTGCGTGTGTGTGAATGCCCAAAATCCTGAGAGGAGTATAGAGAAGGAATTGTGGCATGGCACTTTCAGAAGGGTGGGAGGGGGTGGTGGTAATTTTTCATATTTCCTCTGTTTCTGTCCAGCAAATGCATACACCCTATGGCAAAAAGCCTGCCTTATAAACAAGAGAGAAAGAGAAAAAAAAAAAAAAAACTGTTTTGTCTCTTTCTTGGCAATAAAAAAAAAATTCTCTAAGTAGTAATTTCAAATGACTCTAAGATATCTACCAGTAGAAAAACAAGTGTAATTATAGCTCACTGCTTGGTTTTAAAATGAACAAGAATTATATTATAATCATGTGTTATTGGTGTTCACCTGTGAGACTCAATTTATGAAAAAGGCAGAAAGAATTTGACTGTAGTTATAGAACCAGATATAAATGTTATCAAACACAAGAGCTATCACTCAGGTGAAGGAAAATGGAAGTGGAGGAAAGGCATAAAAAGGAATAAGAACAAAAAGTAGCATAATTTACAAAGAAAGCAAATATTCAAAATGATGGGAAAAGAGAAAGAGATTTAATTATATATACACACACACACATATATATATATATATATACACATATATATTAAACATGTATACAGTGAGTTAAAGAATTAAATAGCTATTAAAATTGGGTAAAAGTGAGTAGAGAGAGTGGAGTGGTATACAGGAACTACCCCTCTTGTTTTGTGCAAAAAAGTAAATAGATAGACTAAAAATAGTTCCGGTAACAGTGGTGTGGCAATATTATTTAAAATGATAAAGGTAACCACCAGCTATAGTTTAACTATTTTAGTAAAGATGGCCTTTGGAAAATGAAAGAATAGAGTTCACTGTAAGAGTGGGAGCAATCTTCTTTCATAATGAACTCTCCCATTCTATTTGACTGATACTACATAATATAGCAAAGTTAATTTTAAACAAAATACCAGTAACATTTTAAAAACTGAAGTACAGAGAGGGAAAAAAGAAAGAAATTCTAAGGGGAAAAAAATGTCTACCTTTCAAAGCACAAGAGATCATTTGAAAAGAGAATAGGAGAAAGAAATACAAGAAACTCAGATAATTTTCTGTCAATAGAATAATATTTTCTGCCAAAGGCAAAGAAATCAAAGTGAGGCTAAAGAGTGAGGTAGTGGAAGGAAGAAGTATAATGGAAATAGTCTGGGTATAAATTTGAGAGAAAGCACTTGAAATTGCAAGGTCTCTAAGTCTAAATTTATTTAGTCCAAAACAAAAATATGTTTCTGATGACAGCATATAATTTAAAATTTTGAAATGTGATACTTAGAGAATCTGGAAAGGTTGGTATATTACTAAACCGATCTAATAAGCATCTATCATATTCTTTAAAGTCTTCAGAGTATATTACGTTGTAAATAGAGTACAAGATCTAAATTAGGAATTGCTTTCCTATTTTTAACCCAAGTACCACTGAAACCTTAAGGGAAAGGATCATCTTTTCTCAGAGGTAGATTTGCTGAGTTAGAGAACAGATATTTTTAATTTTGATGGTCATTTGCCAAATATCTCTCCATTTGGGATTGTATCAATTTACAGTCCCTCTTATAAGAAGGGACTTGTAATGCATGTTTATCAGCCTTATCAGTATAGATTTTGATATTTTAGAGGCTGTTCATATTAACATTGTAACTGAAAAATATTGCTAGAATTCTGAATGTCCACTAAGAGGAATGGTTAAAAAAATACTATACTATAGAATAATATGCAACTATAAAAAAGGATTAGAAAGTTATCTTTCTATTGAGATCAAATGATCCTTCTGAAAAAAAGGATTAGAAAGTTATCTTTCTATTGATAGCAAATGATCCTTATGGTATATCACTAATAAAAAAGAAAAGTGCAGAAAATTTCATGCTATATGTTGTTTAAACAGGGGAGGAGAGAAGAAAAAATTTCTGTCCTTACTTTGCACATGCATATACACAATGCCAAAGGCAATGGTTACCTATAAAAACGTCAAGGATAAGATCCAAGAAGATGGGACAGAGAAGGAAATGAGACTTAGATAATAAATCTTTAATTTTTTAGATTTTGAATATCATTAATACATTACCAATTTTTAAAAACTTAAAGAAGAAAAATATGAAAGAGCAGTAATCAATTTTATAAAGCTATGTACATTTTACATAGTAAATTATATAATTAATATTTCTGTTTATAAAATATTTGGACTTAAACAACTTTGTTACAACTTAATGAAATGTCATCCAAAATGACTTGTACAGATCTTTCAGATACAGACATGCTTTTAAAAGTCAAATACTGGGGTCAACAGGTAGCATGGAAATTGAGGTGCTAGACTCCCACATGACTGACCAAGTACTGGATCTGGTAGCTTAAAGAATTCAGACTACTTACTGTTAACTAAACTCAGTAATAT
This sequence comes from Tupaia belangeri chinensis, assembly GCF_000334495.1. Lineage (NCBI taxonomy): Eukaryota > Metazoa > Chordata > Mammalia > Scandentia > Tupaiidae > Tupaia > Tupaia belangeri. Next base: position 454,627 of record NW_006159795.1, read on the forward strand.
GCAAGAAAAAAAATAAAAAGACAATCAAATCTAGGAAATAAGAAAATCATTCCACGACTTGAGAGAACTCCATAAAGAGATAGACACCATAAAAAAGAATCAAACAGAACTTCTAGATATGAAATCTATAATACAGAAGATAAAAACCTTCCTCAACAATATGAATAACAGACTAGGCCAAGAAGACTATAGAATCTCTGATTAAGAAGACAAAGCCTCTGACTTACACAAAAATCACAAAAAAGAATAAAAAAAAAATGAGGACACTATATGGGAAATACCAGGTAACATTAAATGCCTGAATACCCAAATAATTGGTATTCCAGAAGATGAAGAATCTGATAAGAACACAGTCTATTCCATGAAATATTTGCAGAATACTTTCTAAACCTACAGAATCATTCAGACATCCAGACATAGAAAATACAAAGGATGTCAAATAGAATCAACATGAGAAGATCCTCCCCCTGGTCCATCATAGCCAGATTGATCAAAAATAAAGACAAAGACAACATTCTAAAGATGGCAAGAGAGAAATGTCAAGTTATTTACAAAGGTTACCTATTAGGCTAACATTAGACCTCAGGACTAAAACAATGCAAGCAAAGAAAGAATGAGCAGACATTCAAATGCTAAAAGAAAGACAATGTCAGTGAAGAATACTATAACTGGCAAGATTACCCTTTAAATGGGAATAAAAGATAAAACCATTCTCAGATAAACAAAACCTGAATGAATTTACTAACAGAAGACCAGCTCTTCAAGAAGCACTGAAAGGAGTATTATGTCAGGACAATTTAAGAGAGACAAACAGAAATAAGAGAACCAAAAACAACTTAAAAAAAAAAAAGGGCTAACAAAATGGTAGTATAAGCCCAATAATATCAATAATAACATAAAATGTTAATGGATTAAATTCTCCAAATAAGAGACACAGAATGGCCAAATGGATAAAAAAAATAAAAAGAAAAAAAAATCAACCTTTTATTTACTGCCTACTAGAAATGCACCTCATGGATAAAGATACATGCATGAAAAAGACATACATAGACTGAAAATGGAATGGTGGGGAAAAAAATCCCATGCAAATAGAAATCAGACAAAGGTTAGAGTCTCTATACTGATATGAGACAAAATAGACTGTAAGACAAAAACTCTAAGAAGATACAAAAGACTAAAAGGACTAATTCACCAAGAAGAAATGACACTTATGAACAGCTAGGCACCCAACTCAGGAGCACCTAAATATATGAAACAAAGACTGTTCTATCTAACAGGAGAGATAGACTGCAACACAATAATTATTGGGAATCTCAACACTCAATTGTCTCCTTTAGAAAGATCACCTAGACAAAAAATAAGTAAAGAGATGCATGATCTAAGTAATATCATAAATCAAATGGATTTGATGATATGAACAGAACTTTCTGCCCAATAACCACAAAATATACATTTTTCTCATCCTCTCATGGAACATTTTTGAAGACTGATCACATGATAGGACACAAATATTTACATATTCAAAGATATAGAAACTATATCCAGGACAGCAGGTGGCGTGGTGGTTAAAGGCACTGGATTCCCACATGGCTGATGATGGTTCGAGTCCTGGACCTCATGGCTTGCTTTCTCACTTTGGCTTTCTCTCTCTCACTCTCTCTTTCTATTTCTGGTCATATTAAAAAATAATAATGAATGCAATTAAATAAATAAATAATTCTTAAACACACACACACACACACAACAACAACAAGAAACTATCCAGCTTCTTTTCCAACCACAATGGAATTAAAATTAACTGTAGAAAAAAAAAAACATCAAAAATACACAGCCATGGGACCAGCAGTTAGCATAATGGCTATGTCTCTGGACTCCCATGTAGTTGACCATGGTTCAAGTCCTGGACCCGGTGGCTTAAAACTCACGCCGGGCATGTGTGTATGCATGCCCAAGATCCTGAGAGGAGAATGGAGGAGAAGGGATTGTGGCATGGCCATCCTCCCTGGGGGGTGATTTCTCACTTTCTGTCTCTTTGTTTCTGTCTGGCTGGCAAGCGTACATGCCCAATAGCAAAAAAACTCTCTCTCTCAAAAAAAAAAAAATCACAGCCACATGGAAACAAAATAACCTGAATACTCCTGAATAACTTCACATCTACTGAAGATTCATTAAAACTAATGATAATGAGCACATGTGTTCTCATAACATATGAGACACAGCAGAAGCAGTCATAGCAAGGAAATTCATAGCAATTAGTACACATAAGAAAAAGATGGAGAGGTCCAGGGTAGTGGGGTAGTTAAGATGGCTAGATTCTCATATGACCAACAGTGATCTGAGTTCTGGACTGGTAGCTTAAAATTGGAGGGCAGGAGGGGGGTAAGTATAGGCAAGGAAATCAGGGAGAAAAAAACAGAAAGGCAAGACATTTGTGGAACACAAAAATGGTTTACCTGCTGATGATAGCATGTATAGTATTCTGAACTGGAGTAGTCGGAGATGTACTTCATGTTGGGTAAATTCTCTTTATAAGCCAAATAATGTATAATGATTAAACGTTTAAAAAAAAAAACAAACAGAATAATTTTTTTAAAAAAAGAAAGAAAAGAAATTCACACTGGGTGCATGTGTGTGTATGTGCCCTAAATCCTGAGAGAAGAATGGAAGAGAAGGGATTGCAGTGTGGCCATCCCCACCTAGGGGGACGATTTCTCACTTTCCCTCTTTCTGACTCTTTCTGTATCTCTCCTCTCTGGTAAGCACACACCCCTATGGCACATACATTTAAAAAAAGAGATAGTTGGCAAAGAGAAAACCAAACAACACATCTCTGTGAACTAGAAAAACAAAAACAAAATGCAAGAAGAAAAGAAACAATAAATATTAGAGAAGAAATAAATGAAATAGAGAATCAACAAACCATACAGAAAATAAATCCAACCAAAAGCTGGTTCTTTGAGAAGATAAACAAAATTGAAATATCACTAGTTAGACTAATTAAGAACAGAGAAAGGAACCGGATAAATGAAATCAGCAATGAAAGAGGCAACATTATGATAGACATAACAGATATAATAAATTATTAGAGGAAATATGAGCAACTATATATATATAAAAAAATAAGAAAACCTGGATGAGATGGACACATTTCTTGACATATACAATCTACCAAGATTGAAATCTGGAAGACAGAAAACCTCAACAGAACAATAACAAGTAATGAGATTGAATCAGTAATAAATAGTCTCCCAGCAAAGTGAAGCCCAGGTCCCAATGGCTTCACTTCTGAATAAGTTAAAACTTTTAATGAAGAGCTAACTTCCATTCTATTCATTCTATTCAAACTATTTTTAAGGATTCAAAAGAAAGAAACCTTCTCAAATTCATTGTATGACGCCTCCATCACCCTCATTCCCAAAATAGACAAATGTGTAACAAAAAAAGATAACACAGATCAATGTCCCTGTTGAATGTAGTTGCAAAAATTCTCAGTGAGATACTAGCAAATCATATCCAACAACACATTGAAAAGATTATACACCATCACCAGGTAGACTTTATTCCATGGATACAAGGATGGTTCAACAAATGCAAAACAATAAATGTAATACATCATATTAGCAGAAGGAAAGATAAAAATCATATGATCAGATCAGTTGATACAGAAAAATCATTTGATGAAATACAATATCCTTTCATGATTAATACTCTCAGCAAAATTGGAATAGAAGGGACATTTCTCAATATAATAAAAGCCATACTAGAAACCCACTGTTAACATCATACTGAATGAGGAAAAACTAATAACTGGAACATGACAAAATTGTCTAATTTCTCCACTCCTTTCCAATATAGAACCGAAAGTCCTAGCCAATGCAATCAGAGAAGAGAATAAAATAACAGAAATGCACCAAATAGGGAAAGAAGTGACATTATCTCTATTTGCAGATGACATGATTATATACATAGAAAATCCAAAAGAATCCTCAAAAACAAAAAAGAAACTTATAAATGATAAATAAATACCTTAAAGAGGTGGGACACAAATGCAGCATATATTAAAAAAATAAACAAACAAAAAATAAGAAGAATGAATCTAATCAAAGAATAAAGAAGTCAATGAACTGTATAAGAAAAACTATGAAAAACTCAAAAAAGTGATATATAAAAAAGTGGAAATACATGAATTGAAAAATTAATCCACAGATTAATTGTATTAAAAGAATTAATATAATCAAAATGTCAACCTTAACCAAATTAATCTATAAGGTTAATGCAATTCTGATCAAATTACCAGTGATTCTTCACAGAATGAAAAAAATCAATCATAAATCTCTAAACACAAAATACTGCATAAAAAGAATAAAGTAAGGACTTGAAAGAAGTAGACATCCTAAAAAGTAATCAAACAGAACTTCTGGAAATGAAGAATACAATACTAGAAATTAAAATCTTCCTAGAAAGCATTAACAGCAGATTGAACCATGCAGAAGAAATCATTTCTGACCTTGAAGATAAAATTTCCAGCACAGACCAAATCACCAAAAAGAAGGAAAAAAACAACCAAAACCAAAACAAGGACAACATATGGGAAGTTCTAGATACCATGAAATGTCCACATATCCATATAATAGGTTTGTAGGAGGATCTCAACACCCCAGTGACTACTCCAGACAGATCATCTAAACAAAAAATAAAAAGATATAAGATAGAAATGATATCATACATGAAATGAACTTGACAGACATCTACACAGTATTTCACCAACTACCACAAAGTATACATTTTTTTACCCTCATGTGGGACATTTTTAGATTGACCACACTAAAAGGCACAAAACAAGCCTTTACAAATACAAAGGTATAGAAATGATACCTAGCATATTTTCTGACTTTAATGGAATCAAATTTGAAATCAACTATAGAAAGAGCCCTTGAAAATTCACAAACACGTGAAAACTAGACAACCTACTCCTGAACGACTTTACAATTGCAGAAGAAATTTAAACTAAAATAAAAAAGTTCATAGAAATCAATATAAACAAACAAGTGTTTATAACCTATGGGACACAGAAAAAGCACTTATAAGAGGGAAGTTCATAGCATTAGTATCCTCAAGGAAAAAAGCAGAAAGGTGGCAAATATATGACCTAACTACACAACTTAGGGAACTGGAAAAATAACAACAACAATTTCAGGAGAAAAGAAATAATAAAGTTTAGAGCAGAAATAAATGAAATAGGGAATGAAAGAACAATATATAAAATAAACTGTGGGAGGCTGCACACCAGGGAATATTGCTGGTTTCTCAGAGAGCAAACAATTACACAATGCCAAAGGCCATGACTGGCTCCCCTTCAAAACCTCACCTTCAAAACTATATTCTGATTGGCCACTTCCCAAAAAGGCCACAATTGGCTCCCCTTCAAAACCTCACCTTCAAAACCATACTCTGATTGGCCACTTCCCATAGCAAATCGGTGAGCTTAGAATCCCTAAGATTTGCATATCCAGCACCTCATGATTGGTCCACAAAAGCAACCAATCCTAACCCACCTTCTACAATCCTTCATTAGCATATAGGACAACTAATCACTGTCCACCAACATGTATATAACCACGATCCCTGGCCCACAATCGCCAGACAACCCTGAAGACCCTGAAGAGCTGTGGCACCAGTCTCTAGACGACCCTGAAGAGTTGTAACACTGCATCGTCTCAGTGTTGTAACACTGTGTCATTCATCCTGTTTCTCACTCCTTTCCTCAGGAAACCTGTTCGACTGTCCCCCGGGTCAGGACAATAAACAAAACCAAAAGCTGGTTGTTTAAGAAGATAAACAAAATTGAAACACTATTAGCTAGATTAATTAAGAAGAATGAGAAAGGAATCTTATAAATCAAATCAACAAGGAAACTGGCATTATTACAATGGAGATAACAGAAATACAAAATATCAGAGAGTACTATGAGTGACTACATGCCAACAAAGAGAATCTAGATGACATGGAAAAATTTCTGGACATGTATAACTTACCAATTTAACCAGGATGAAACAGAAAGTTTGAATAGATCCATATCAAGCAATGATATCAAATCAATAATAAATACTCTCCCAACAAGGAAGAGCTCAGGTCCCAGTGGCTTTACTTCTAAAGTCTACAAAAAAACTTTAAAGAAGGGCCCCTATTGTCCTTAGGCTATTTCTAAAAATTCAAAAGGAAGCAACCCTCCCAAATTCATTCTATGAGGTCTCCATCATCTTAATTCCAAAATCAGATGAGGACATAACAAAAAAAGAAAACTTCAGGCCCATATCCCTGATGAATACAGATGCAAAAATTCTCAACAAAATACTAGCAAATCATACTCATCAGCATGTTAAAAAGCTTAAACACCATGACCAAGTAGTGTTTATTCCATGGATGCAAGGATGGGGTTCAACATATACAAAACAATAAATATAATACCTCACATTAACAAAGGAAAAGATTAAAAACATATGATGATATCAATTGATGCAGAAAAAAACATTTGATAAAATACAACACTCTTCATGATTTCACCCTCAGCAAAATCAGCGTAGAAGGGATATTCCTTAACACAATTAAGGCCATCTATGAAAAACCTATAGCTAACATCATACAAAATGGGGTAGAACTAAAAGCCTTTCCACTAAAAACTAGAACAAAACAAGACTGCTCACTTTTTTCACTCCTCACTTTTTTTACTCCTTTTTTTCTTTTTCTTTTACTTTTTTTTTTTTTTTGAGGGTTTTACTATAGGGTGCATGTGCTCACCAGAAAGACAGAGAGAGACAGAGAATGAGAAATTGCCCCCTGGTGGGATGGTTGCACCACAATCCCTTTTCCTCCATTCTCCTCCCAGGATCCTGGGCACGCACACACACGTACTTGGCATGAGTTTAAGCCACCGGGTCCAGGACTCGAACCGTGGTTGACTACATGGGAGTCCAGTGACATAGACATTACAGCTGGTCCCATCTTTACTCCTTTTTAACATAGTGCTGAGAATTCTAGCCAGTGCAATTAGACAAGAGAATAAAATAAAAGACACCCAATAGGAAAAGAAGAAGTGAAATTGTCTCTATTTGCAGTTGATATGATGCCATATATAGAAAATCCACAAAACCCTGGAAGTGATAAACGAATGTAGTAAAGTGGTAGGATACAAAACCACTGAACAAAAATCTATAGCATTTTCATACATTAACAATGGATAAACTGAGAGAGAATTGAAGAAAGAAATCCCATTTACAATAACCACAAAACAATAGAGTAATATCTAAGAATAAAACTTATCAAAGCCGTGAAAGACTTCTATAAGGAAAATGATGTAGCACTAGAGAAAGAAATTAATAATGATACAAAATAAGTAGAAAAACAACTCATATTCCTAGATTGGAAAATTTAGTACAATCAAGTTGACAAGTGTACCCATTAAACCATAAATTCAATGCAATCCCAATTAAACTACCAGGCATATTCCTTACAGAAATAGAAAAAATAATCACAAAATTTGTCTCAAAGCATAAAATGCCTCATATTGCCAAAGTAATACTGTGCAAGGGAAATAAAGTAGAAGGCATCTCACTTCCTGACCTCAAAACATATTACAAAGTCATGATAATTAAAACAGCATGGCACTGGCACAAAAACAGACAGGTAGACCAATGAAACAGAATTGAGCACTCCCAAATAACCCCCAAAACTATACAGCCAATTCATCCTTGACAAAGGGCACAAGACAATCTAATGACAAAAAGAAAATTCTTTAGCAATTGTTGCTGGGGGAACTGGATATCCACCTGCAGAAGAATGTAACTAGATCTTTATCTCTCACCATTAACAGAAATTAACTCAAAATGGATTGAGGATCTAAACATAAAACCTCAAACTATAAAAATACTGGTGGAAAGCACAGGAAAAGCTTTTGGATACTTGGAGTAGGCAAAGGCTTCTTAGGAAGACCTCTAAAGCACAGGTGATAATCCCAAAATTAGACAAATAGGACTATATTAGGCTGAGAAGCTTCTGCACAGCAAAAGAAACAATAAACAGAGTGAGAAGACAACCCTCAGAGTGGGATGATATATTTGCAAATAATACCTCAGATAAGGGATTGATAACCAGAATATACAGGGAACTCAAGCAGTTTACCCACACAAAAGAAATCAATCCAAACTACACAACTATTAGAATGAACCATAGAGGGAACAGAGGACTTTGATCTGGGCAAAATGTTTTTGGATAAGTCTTCAAAAGTATAGGCAACAAAATAAAAAAGTAGACAAACGGGATTATACTCAAAAGTTTCGGCAAAGCAATGGAAACAATCAACAGAATGACACGATAACCTACAGAAAGGGGGAAAAATTATAAACTATACATCTGAAAAGGGATTAATAATCAGAACGGGGACCAACAGATGGAGTAATATTTATGTCACTGGACTTCCATATAGTTGACCAAAGTTCGAGTACCAGACCTGGCAACTTGAAACTCACACTGGATACGTGTTGCATGTGTGAGGATGCATCCTGAGAGGATAATGGAGGAGAAGGGATTGTGGTGTGGCCATCCCTTTGGGGGGGGGGTGAGTTCTCACTTTCTGTCTCTTTCTGTCTCTCCAGCAAGTGCATGCACCCTTTGGCAAAAATCTCTCTCCCCCATCAAAAAAAATAATAACAATTAGAATATACAAGGAATTCAACACAGTAATACATTTTTTAAAAAAGTCTGATTTAAAAATGGACAAATAATTTGGATAGCCATTTCTAAAGGGAAGATATTCAAATGGCCAAAAAGCACCTGATAAAATGCTCAACATTACTAATCATTAAGGAAATGTAATCAATACTATATTGAGATATGAAGAACTAGTTTCTAAAAATTTTTATGAATTGATATTTTTATACTTTATAATTACTTAACTTTTCTTTCATTTATAAATCAGAAATGATAATGTATATAAAGATGGTAAATAAAGTTGATACACAAATTTGAGTTATTATTTGAGTATAGAAAGTCTATAATATTATGGAAATTTTAAAAATCTTACTTCAATGGCCTCATTTAAGAAGCAAAAATTATGTGAAACTGAAAGAGAGGTTTAAGAAAGACTCCTACAATTTGAATGGCAGAGTTGAAAATTAGATCATCATTTTCCTTTTCCATGAAGTTTCCTTTTTTTTTTTTTTGGTAGGAAACTTATATCTGCCCTATGAAAATCCTAAGTTTGTTAGCTCTGACTAGATTAAATTGATAGATAACAATATTAATACCAACTATCATCTATTAAACAATTATGTATCTATACTCTCTGTTCCTAAAGATTGTATGTAAATTTCCTCATGAGGTATTTACAATACCCAACATAAATGAATACCAAGAAACCCTTATTCCCATTTAACAAATGAGACACATGAGGCTCTGATGGTTAAAAAAATTTATTGGTCAAGGTCAAATAAATCTCTGGCACAAGGCAGAGACTGATTTCAAATCCAGGTCTAAGACTCAGACAGAACACCTGTGTTTTCTCCACATTTGCAAAATGCTTTCTATTTTATAATAGCAAACATCCAATCTCTCCAAACATCCCATTTTTTAAAAAAATCAAATGTTCAAAACTAACTTAAGCTGATTTAAAATTCCCCTCAAAGCTTTCCTGTAATGTTGCCAACAAGAAGTATAGGAGACCTCAAAGATATAAAAGACCTACAAAACTTTATAACCCTGATAGAAAGTCCCCAAGTAGTAATCATAATAACAGTTTCTTCTTCTTTCTATATTAACAATAAAAATGAAAGAAATCATGCACACAGTTTTAATTTTATAAAAAACTGGAAGTTTTGTGATATATTGGATTCACAAACTAGATGCATCTTTGCTGGTAGTCTCATCTTTATTCTTAGGACAATGCTATTTTCATTGGAATTACTACTGTTTATTCTAAATAGAAAAAGTTATCAAAAAGCAGTATAGCTTTCCCATTGCAAAAGACAAAATCGTCAACATACTGATAGCATGAGAGGCATATTTTAAAATGAAATGAGCCTTTTGTAATGAAGTCAAAAGCACCTTTCCAAGAAAAACCCTTCAATCATCAGAAAATGCACGCGCCCTATAGCAAAAACCTCACCAAAAAAAAAAAAAGAAAGAAAATGGTAATTTGTGCTTTTGTATTTTTCTTATATAAAATTGTACTAGGTTGAGCTGAACTCTATAAAGCATTTACTGACTGTTTATAGGTAGTGAGTTTAATATGCAATAATATTTGATTTGATTTTTATCCCCTTAGCCCTTTTACCCTCTAAACTCTAATTACTTCCATATGGTTAGCCAAGTCTATTTTTAGATTATTAATTATCTGTTCCTATTTTTAGCCCTCTTTCTTTTGTTGCTGATTATTGTAAGACCTAAAGCACCTTCTCATTTTTAATGATGATGTTTTTCTGCCAGATTAGAGGCCAAGTCTGTCCCTGAACGCTAGAACCTTCCCTCCCAATACCAATTTTGTCTACTTTTCTCTTTCTTCCAACAAATCAGTTGGGACAATCAGATTCCATATATTTGTCAAAGAACTCTAAGTCATGATATTTTTAGATAAATCTTAAGCAAGATTTTTCAAAGCAATTTCAGTCATGTGGCTACCGTTAAGTTGAAGGATAGTAAATTTGCCTGTTAAATACATTGTGAAATTTGAATTGAAAATTGTTTCATACATATGACATTTTTAGAATTCCCACTGTTTATCCTAAACATATTTTTATTACTTTAAAATACAAATGTGCAATAAGAGATGCATTTAAGATCAATACGATGTTCCAGTTGCTGTCTTGAGAGACCTTTGCTCTTGCTTTGAAAATTCTCAAGTACAATAACATTCCAAATTTACAAGCTTTAACCTGTCCTTCATCATAAGAATTGTCAGGTTGTTTTTATTCTTTTTTTGCAGAATGTATGTATGTATATATTTGTTTGCATGCTTAAAAAAACAACATAGACTAAAATGCTTAGGATTTTCTGCAAATACTTGAAGTTGAAATCCAACATTCTTCTTTTTGTGACTACTATATAAAGTAAATTAAAAGACAACAAAATTTAGTTTGAAGAATCTGCTGCATCTTAGCTTTTTTAAAAAAATTAGCTTACACCCAAACAGGAAAATGACAATGAAACTGACCATGCCCCAAACACACCCTGTATCAAATTGGAACTTTAAATCTCCTGTCAAAGCTAGATTGATCTAGAGCAACATTAGTCTGTCTGCAAGGAGGCGTGGGGGGTGGGATTGCTGGGAGGGTATTTTTGGGATGATTGCAAAAGAGGGTAGTTAGCAACACTGTGATTTATAAAACACTTGTGTTGACTGCTTTTGTCACTGCATTTGATGTTTTTAACTAAATACCACATTCCCTGAGACCTTATTTTCTCAATTTAGAATAAAATACCTTATTAAGTATCTTATAAAATGAAAAGTTAAATCTACTCCTTTTAAAAAATACTAGGAGTTGATATAGATTTTAGAGAATAAAGTTCAAAATTAGATACCCATACTATATGTCCCTTGAAAGAAATAATAAACATGAAAAGCAGTGGGTTTAAGTCTAAACCTAATCTATCAGAACAAAATGCATAACTTTCTTAGATTTTACTTTGTCCGTATACATACTGATTTTCCTTTAAACTGCACAAAGCATGATTTTTTTTTTTTTAGAGGTTTTTGCTACAGGGCACGTGCACTCGCCAGACAGAGAGAAACAGAGAGACAGAAAGCGAGAAATCACTCCCAAGGGGGGATGGCCACGCTGCAATCCCTTCTCCCCCATTCTCCTCTCAGGATCTTGGGCATGCATGCACATGTGCCCGGCGTGTTTTAAGCCCCCGGGTCGGGGTCGCGAACCGTGGTCGACTACATGGGAGTCCAGCAACATAGTCATTATGCCAACTGCTGGTCCCAGAGCATGATTTCTTACACTCATCAGCTTCACTTATATTCTCTTTAATGTCCCACTGACTAAAATTCCCAGTTAGAGGAATATTAATTCATGCATCCATGTATTTAGCAAATATTTACTATAGTTTCTCAATCTAATAATCAGCTCAAGTGTCTCTGCCAGTGTAGCAGGAAGCCATGAAAAGAAATTTATACAACTTCAGAAAAAATTTGGGGAACAGTAACACGACTGGACTTACATGGAAAGGGTCCTAGGTTCACATCTCAGGACCTCACTAAGTATGCCACTTGATCATGCACCCGGAATCTGGGTCAGCGGAAACTGGGTGTGGATAATGGAGTGCAGACCCTGTTTAGAGTATCTGTTCTGTTTCTGTCTCTCCCTCATGAAGAAATAAATACAATTTTTTAAAAAAGTAAAAGGGAGGAATACTGCAGAGTCATGGTAATTATATCAACCACCATGTCCTGAACAGTTTCTGAATCCTTGACATTTTATATATATCTTTTTTTTTTAAGGTTTTTGCCATCGAACACATGGACTTGCCAGAAGTGACAGAGACCGTGAGAGAGAAAATGAGAATCACTCCCAAGAGGAGAATGGTCATGCCTCAGTTCCTTCTCTATTCTCTTCTTGGGATTTTGGGCATGCACACACGTGTGCCTGGTGTGATTTTCAGGCCACCAAATGCAGGACTTGAACCATGGTTGACCATATAGGAAACCAGCACCTTAATTATCAACCATCTGCCAGCACTTTATAGATATCTTTAATGCATACAATACCTCTGTAAAATATGTATCATTATTGCCTTTTTCTAAGAGTAACATTAATGAACAAGGTTTGGTAAACTCAATGAAAGACAAAGACAGGATTCAAATTAGGATTGACTGTCCCCAAGTTTGCACCTTTTCTATTACACAAAACTGTTTTTCTAAACATAAATGTGCTAAGTTTTATTAGTCACATTCTATTAAACACTCCACTAAATGCTCTTGTTATATTATCTCATCTAATCCTTCTAACAACTCTGTAAGTTAAGTAGCACTATCATTCTATATGAAGAGGCTTCAAAATATTGATGAAAAAATATACATTTTTATTTTGGTGCAGTAAAAAATATCCATGTATAGTTTTTTGCATAATACACATTTTTATTAACTTTCTGATGACCCCTCATATTTATTACAGACATTATGAAAGTGGATGAAAATTGTACAAGGAGAAGGGAAGTCAGGATTTGAACAGAAATATCTTGTGAAATCCTTCAAAGCATTGCTTTTCCAATAATGAACATGATAAATGGAATGACATGATCAAAATACCGCTATTTGTAGAAAACAGTCTTTGTCTTCTCCAGGAGGGACACAGTAGCATCCAATTGCGTGACAGCTATCTAGTACACAAGATCCCTCCCATACCAATGCTCCACCCTCAACTCCACCAACTTAATTGCACAGGATTGCTCTCTTTGAAAATTTCCCAAGAGTCACTGTATAGAACACCAATGTGCCTCAAAGTGTTTGAACAACATCCCAGTGACAAAAGATGTCACGATCACAGCAATTTGGAAAATGCTCAATTCCAGAAACTTAGTTGTTTTTTTAATGGCAGTATCTGTCAGAGATCTTTAATATGCCAATGTAGGTTATGAAAGTCTGAATTCTTAATATAATAGCAAATTTTCCCAAATTTATTTAATCTCATCTACTTTTGTTGGAACATTTATCACCTATTAACTCATATAGGACATTCATTTCAGCAGTACTATAGCTGGGGAAGAGCTATTCTCTGTACTTACATATTCACCTCTTCAACTCCACTGTCTCCCCTTTCTCTGTCCATGAAATGCCCTTCTTTTTTTCTGCTCTCAGACCAGACTTTTGCCTCATGTTATCTCACTCAAAACATCTTCTGGAGAAAAACTTCTCTGATGGGCTTTATCTCTTAACTCTCATTTGGTTCCCACAGTATCCAGATGCTTTCTGCAAAAGGTTATTTATAGTGTCCTGTCACTAACATAGGTATACAAGTCTTTGGCCAAAGGACTTATATATGAATCTAAGACACATTATTTAGCTGTTCTTATTTTTAAAAAAAATGATTTGCGGAGCCTCTGTAATAACATATAAACATCCTCTGAAGAGAGTAAACACAAAGCAGTGGGACTTTTTTGCTTGACAGCAGTATCTTCTCTTCCCATACTATATGCCTAGGCCCCAGCAGAAACCTTGCTAGAAAACAAGGCTTACTATAATTGGCCTTAACCTCAAAAAGCAAATGTTTTCCTTAAGAGACAGAACTATACTCAAACAATCATGATAGGGGCAGCAAATAGCATTAGAAGGAAAATCTAAGGTTTTATTTTTTTTTGTTTTAGATTAGATTCTCCTAGATAGTAGAGCCCAAGACACGATCTTGTGTGCCAAATTTTTATTTGAAGATATGATACCAAAAAATAGAAGAAGAATGGGAAATTCTGATGCACAGTACATTTGGATCACCATTCAGACCGAAAGAGGCTCATGTACACTTGGAAATGTTGAGCAATCATATAGAATGAACTTCAGCATTCTCCACAGTACATGAGCTCTTATTTACCATTGGTTAAGCACTGTTCCATGGGGCTTACCTCTCTGGCACTTCTAAGATCTACATGTTTTAAATACCCTGAGGTGCCTGCACTAGGAATGAAAGCAAGAAAGATACCTTGTCACTGAAGTGGACACCATCAGTTTAAATCTACACAAAGCCACATGTTGCAGAAAACACCTGAGAAAGGGGCATGCAAAGAATATGAGAGAGGGCTTAAGAGAAAACTTTGCTTTTTTGAGGTTAAGGTCAATTACAGTAAGCCTTTGCAGATTCCCCCTCCAAGATGCTTCCCTCCAAGAAGATCTTAGCTAGGCCTGAAAAGTAGAAAAATGTGAAATGAAAAGTCTCTGAGAGAGGATTTCAGAATGCCACATGGCAAATAATTTAAGCAAAGGTTTGGCTGATGCCAATATTTCTATTGGGATTGTCAGCCATGATGCATTTTTGCATAGAAAAAATAAAAAAAAATACTTCATGACTTTCTCGACAACCTAATATGTATTACTGTTTCCATTTCGTATACCTGCCAATACACAGTACAGGATCACGTAAAGACCTGTTTTCTTACAACCAAGAAAAATCTGCAAAGCAAATGCAGACCTTGTAAACATTAACTCAGAAGTTTACATCAATGATTGGGTTGTAAGAAAAATCATGACGTATTTTTTTCTGTTTTTCTATGCAAAAAAATGTGTCATGACTTTTCTGACAACCCAATAATTTTAAGACAAGGCAGAAACATGAGGTTATCTGTGAACGGACCTGAAGAGATGGAGAAATTACCATAAACTTGATTACATAATACAGATTCTAGTGACTTCTCTTAGCAAAGTGGGAAATGGCAGAGACTAAGTACAGACTCTCTGGATCTCACAATATATCTAGTACCCAGGGGCCAGATGGTGGTGCAGCAATAAAATGTGGCCTTCTGTAAAAATGACCCACATGGGAAGGGTCTGAGTTCCTGCCTGAAGACATTCTTGAGTACACCAGGTACACATATGCCCATGATCCAGGGCTAGCTGGGAGTGGATCACATTATCAAGACCTGATTAGGGGCATTCTTTCTCTCTCTGTCCCTCTCACTCATGGAAGAAATAAATAAGCTGAAAAAAATATATCTAGCATATGGTAAAACTCTCGAAGTGCCAATTTTTGTCCTTTATATTTTCATAGTTAAGAGTGAAATAAGGTGATACATAGTCCCTTAGACTATCTGCAAGTGGAAAAAGTTGGAGGAAACATGAACATTTTCCATATAAAAGGCCAAACAGAATGAGAGAGAGAAATATACCAGAAGAGGAATGCCAGAGAGAGAGAGAGAGATGAGAGCTACAAGGACCTAAAAATGAGAGGAAGAAAAGAAAATTTGCCGCTTATCCTTAATCACAAGTGACTTATTTAAATAGACAAAATGACAGGTTGACCTCCATCTATTTTAACTGCCAAATCCTATCAGCAGGGTGTGATTACCGCCCAAGACCACCTTCTGGGGGGGAGGGGGGACTGTCTCAAGCCTGCCCTGAGAATCCCGGGTATTCCTTCCTCCATCCAGAAACCCGGAATTCTTCTAAGGAAACATTTGTGGCCATTAAGCCAATTGGAGTTGAACTCATGTCCTAAAGGTTGACAGGACAATTTATTAATGTGCTTCTATACCTAAGTCTGGATTAAAAAGGAAATCTTGCACAAATTTGTTTCTTCTTCCTTTTATTTTTTTATTTTTTTTAAGTTTTACAAGATGTTGGCATCCTTGAGATGTATATCTGCAGAAAAAGAAATAGCAGCGTTTGGTATAGAACTTCCTGTTCTTAATTTAAAGAAATTCCTCTTTTATTTCAAAACAAAATTAGAAAGAATAAAGCCTCAGGAAAAGTTAACTAAAATTGCATTTTATGAGATAAAAAGAAAAAGAACTAAAAACAGTCTGAAACAATATCTATAGCTATCTAACAATAACAAAAAAGATCCTAAACAAAATAGTGTCTTCAAATTTAAAAAAATAATAATAATAAGCCAAATTTTATTTGCTAGGCTTTCAGAAACAGGTAAGTTAGATAATTAAATTTTTGAGTGTATGTTTGTTTGCTTGTTTATTTACTGGAATACTTTTCCAGGTAAAATGAACTAAGTGTGTGTGTGTGTGTGTGTGTGTGTGTGTGCTCCTTATCTGAAATAATAGACTTTAATGCCTATTTATGTTCTAAGAAAATAAAATTGGAAGGGCAAACATCAATATCTATGGAAAATTAGGAAGTAAATTGATCTGCTGTGTCTTGAAGATGTAAAATTTTGTCCTATGCATTTATCTTCAGCGATTTCCAATAGAAAATCCAAATCAAGACAAATGATTTTATATATTAAATTTTTAAGAATTACATATCAATCTAAGAGGTGTTTCAAATTATATTTGCAAATTTCCTCTGAACATCAGAAATTCATTTTCCTAATCATCCAAACATAAATGCCTAAATTTTTCTGTGAATGTAATTCTACATTTCCCAGGCCTTAATTGGATCATTGAAATCTCTCAAACCAGTGACTCAGGCTACCTTTTACATTTACAGCTGTTCTCCAGAGCAGGGGCAAGCTCTTAAACTATGATATAATGCTATCCTATTGCTTTAGTCCTGCCTAAAATATATTACCCATGGATCATCATGGCTTTTCCCTTCAGCATACAATTTAGCATTCCAAGCATTAATCTCTGTTGGATTAACAAAGAAAACACTCCATGTTAAAGCAATGAAAAGTTGTTTTTGTTCAAAATGATGAAAAGGAAATTCTTCAATATTTTAACTTTTCACATCCCTGATAGAAAAAGAAAACATCCCAAGATAAAATGACATTTCAATTTTCCTAAGTGAAAAGAAAAAAAGCACACACACACACACACACACACACACACACACACACACACAAAAGGGAAACCGGTTTGTATCCTATGTAGACCTAGTGGTGTTTTCTTTGTTCTTTTTTATTTCAAGATGAAACAGCTGTTCATTGTTTAAAATAGCATCTCACATTTAGCTCTTTTTCGCGTCAAAAGGAAGCCATCTTATCCTTCCAGTTTGCTAACATTAGAGAGGAGTAAACACTCACTTCCTACATATATTATTTATAATGCAGACTTGTGAACTTTCGCATCCAGTGTCAGACTGACCCCTCTCTTACTAGGTTTTGAACCTTCCTTCCCCTGACCCCATCAACAGACCAGAGTAACCCAAAGGTCATCTTTTCCTTTAATTCATTTTTTAAACACACATTTCCTTATTATAACCCAGCAGCTCTGACTAATCCAAGAGTTGCTCTTATAAAAGGTGGGATGGCAGTTATTTTATGACATTTTATCAGTGGACTGATACCAGTGTCTCAAGAGAAACTTCTTAATGGTGGTGAGATCTTTACAAGAGTCTCATGTTTCCACTACTTTACTCAGAGCCCACAGTTCTATAAGTACCTGCCAATTTGATTTGAAAACCACATCTAAGTTCCTGGGGGAAATTTTTTTAAATAAACTTTTATAACTAGTAGTTCTCAAGCTATTTAATCCAAGTTATTTTAACCTTCAAAAAGGTCCTTTAAAATAAATCCTCTGCTCTTATTTAGTGGAAAATTTTAAGCTATCACACTAAAACAAAGTACACTTAGATGCAATGCAACTTCCACCCTGCCCTACTCCTTTACTGATTAAAAAAAGAAAAAAATAAAGAAACTTAAACTCCCTTTAAATTAAAAAAATAAAATAAATATTATAAAATAGCAGCTAAGGAGAAAGCCAATAATTTTTCTTTTTCACAACCTCTGGTGGTATTGCAGAAAGATCATAATGGGGCTATTTTCTATTGCTCCCCTGGACAAACAAAGTTTCAAGAACTGTATCCAAATTATAAAATTCCTTTACTGAAATGCAAAAACTAGAAAACATAATACAATTCAAAGAACAAAATCTGCAAATCAACTAACAGCACTCTATCAATTTCTAGATAAGGAAACTGAGACCCAGAGAGATTAAAGACCTGGTCCATTGTAGGTGAGCAAGATTTTGTTGTTTGTTGAATGTTGAATGAATTGATTATGTGATTGCTCTACAACTCTTTTGAATAAAAGAGAGAGCCTGGGACACTGGAAATAAGCCAGCATAATTATAATGTCAGTTCACTTTTTAAAAATTAATTTGGAGATTGAACTGGTTATTTTTCCTAGTCCATTTCAAACTGAAACAGCTAAATGATGATTTTTGCTTGTTTTTCATTATTTTGGATTCATATACAATGTCCTCAAACTTCATGAAGTTCTACCATGGTATTAAAGAAAAAAAATCTTGTTTATTATTCCATATTTCTTGACTATATTTAAAATATTTATTCATTCAATCTAGCTTTCATGTTCCCTAAACTCCTTAATAAAACCATTTCTTTTAAAAACAAATTATCTGAATTTTTATCTGTAGACATTTGGGGAGTTTGTGAAACAGGAATATGACAATAGTCAAAAGAGAATGAGAAATTAGTTTCAAAAATTATTTGTAACCTTTTCCTCTTCCCCATCTCTAAATACCACTGTTCTCTTCTTATTACTAGTGCCGAGTATTTATTCTTTATTTCTCATTTCGCTCACTAAGAAAATGGGGAAAAATCTAAAAGAATGGGCTATGTCTGAGATCCGGCTGGTTCCCACCCTATTGAGACCCTGTCTCGCCCACGCAAGTGGCACTCTATAACCTTATTTCCACTGACTTTTTTTTTTTTTTTGCATCTTAGAAAAACTGGCACTAGGAAGTATGCACACCCCCAGGATCTTGAATTTACCCAATCAGGCCTTACTCAGCAGCTCAGTATCTTAACGACTCTGGCAAAATGACATGGGTCATATTTTCACATGGATGAACTATTCCTGAACAATTTCTCCAGTGTGTGAGGCACAAACAGGCTTTTCTTCAATATCAGGCATGCATGTCTTCCCCGCCTCTTGCTTTTTAACAAACATATGTATTGTGGCCAGTGCAGGAGAAATTCTATTCCCCATTAATGTTTGAGTTTCTCTCCTACCCACCCCCTTTTCCACCCCTTTCAGATGTTTCTCTCCCTTGACATTTCAAGATATCAAAAAAGTGAAGGACCTCTATCCAGATTTTTTTTTCCCTGTGAAGATAGATAAAACTATGTGACCAGTTTATTTTTCCCTGCACCCTTTCTACTTAGAAATTTGGAAAAAAAAAAAAAAGTAGTACCATATTATAGTCATTTTGGAACTCAAAAATCTATACATTCCTCCTCTCAGGAAAAGCTAATCACTATTTACAGTCAATCCATTTCATGAGATGTTACATTTGGGGCTGGAAGTGGGGTTCATTACAAATTAAAATCTTAGTATGTTTGCACAGTTATAACAAAATATCTCAACCTGGGTAGTTTATAAATAATAAAAATTTATGTCTCACAATCCGGGAAACTGGGAAGTTTGAGACTAAGACACACACAGGTTAGGTGTCTGGTGAGGGCCTTAGTCTCATTCCCAA
This sequence comes from Tupaia belangeri chinensis, assembly GCF_000334495.1. Lineage (NCBI taxonomy): Eukaryota > Metazoa > Chordata > Mammalia > Scandentia > Tupaiidae > Tupaia > Tupaia belangeri. The sequence goes on from NW_006159795.1 coordinate 474,721, forward strand.
GATGGCACCTAGTGCTGTTTTCTCGTAGCAGAAGGTGAAAGGGTTGTCATGAATGGCCTCAGCACCCTTATAAAAGAGGTATAAGGGAGTTCTTCACTCTACACTCATGTCTTAGCAAACTCCTAAGTGCTATACCTCTTAACAGTCTCATATCAGCAATTAAGTTCCAACATATGAATTTTGGAAGATAAATTCAGAAATAGTAGCAACTATACCATTGTTGGTAGTTTTTCCTCCAAAAAGTTTTTTGAAAATTCATATTCTCAAATAATTTCCATTTCTATCACTTGGTATTGCACTATTATTATTATTTTTCTTTTGGAGAGGTTTTAGCTATAGGCATGTGCACTCACCAGAAAGAGAGACAGAAAGGGAGAAATAACCCTCCCCCCCCCCGAAGGATGGCCACACTGCAGTCCTTTCACCTCCATTCTCCTCTTGGGATCTTGGGCATGCATAAGCACATGCCTGGTCCAGGGACTTGAACCATAGTCGACTACATGGGAGTCCAGCGACATAGCCATTATGCCAACTGCTGGTCTCCCTGTATTGCACTATTATACATATCAGGCAATCAATAAATATTTTTGAATAAATATAGTGTAAAGATATCATGAGGAAGCAGACATCTAAAAGCAGTGAAAAGGAAAATTTCCCTTCATATCACATAGACAATGTGTTTCAAAACATCATCGATGAGGTGCTGACCAAGTGTTCATACTCAATGTTATGATTTGGCTGTGACTCAATGGCTCTGTTCACAAACTTTTCTACCCATCTTGATAGTCCTCTTAATAGCATCATGATCAATAAAGGAAACTGGTTCACAGAATCATTAACCTGAATGGAAAGGTAAAAATAGTTGTAAACAATAGAAGGAGTATGAATTCCTTCTCCAAAGTTCATTTTTATGAAAATATTCAAGGATCACACAGGCCCATCTCTGAAAAAAATTAGAAAGTATGAAATCCAAGTGATGATGCTGGAAAACAAGTCTTAAGAATTTAGCTTCCTTTCTTTGATGCTGTACTACACTCATCAGTGTGTTCTATTAAAACTATGTCTGGGGTTTATGTTTTGAATATAGACATTTGCCTCTATTTTAGAATAATCCCTAGTTAGGTTTCCCATTATCTGTTTAATGATCCAAATTGTAAAATTTTCTCAATACCTGGTACATTGAGAGGTGCTTTAATATTATCATTGAAAAAAAGAGAAAAGATCATATTTTTGTTGGCTCAAGACGAAGACATGCCTTAATAGGACATCCTTTTCTTTTTCTTAATTCCATTCCTGCCAACACAAGACTTCTTGACTTTTCATTCTTTTTTTTTCTTTCTTTGGAGAGGTTTTTGCTATAGGGCGCATGTGCTCACCAGAAAGACAGAGAGACAGAAAGCGAGAAATCATCCCCCGGGGGGGATGGCCACGCCACAATCCCGTCTCCTCCATTGTCCTCTCAGGATCTTGGGCATGCACACACACATGCCCAGCATGAATTTAAGCCGCAGGGTCCTGGACTTGAACCACAGTCGACTATGTGGGAGTCCAATGACATAGCCATTCTGCTAACTGCTGGTCCCAAGATTTCTTGACTTTTCTAGAAAAACTGTAAGTATGATCTAATTATTTCTCAATGAATAAAGAATGTTGGAATCCAAGACGATGGCTGGACCCCTCAAGAAACCAATCACTTCTTCAAGATACTTCTCAAAATGAAAGGGTACAGTCTCTGGGGAACCATGGAAGGAATTTGATAAGCACCTTTAGACTGTCTGAAATAAGTGGATCAAGGAAAAAGCTAATTTCAATATCCATTTCAGTTTTAATAGTTTATTATGTGTTTCCTTTTATTAATAGCATGAATTTGAAACTCAATTTCACTCTACCTGGTAGTTCTAAACTGTCAGGAATTCAGAAGTTGGTGTGATGGTGGCAACTGTTGGTCTTATCTCTGAAGTGGATAGCTCTTAACTAAGATGACTAGGAGGTTAACATTGAGTTAAGGAGGGAATATAACAGTTGCTTTATAATTACAGTAAAAGATTCTAAAAGATAGAAATATAGGTACCTTGTGTTGCCATACTCTCCACTACCACTTTGTTAACCTCAACATGTTCCCAGAGCACACTTTTTTAAATGAGAGGGAAGCTACTCACTTCCTGAAATCGCTGTCAATGTAGTTCTTCAACACAATCACACAGACCACTCTACAGTGGCTTTCTATAGTTTTGCTTGGTGGTAGGCAAAATAGCCAGTCTCTTCAGAAATAACCTCTAAAGAAATCTCATAACAAAGAGGAGAAGGTAAGCAGGTTCCAGAGCTGTTCCTCCATAAAGTCTGAAGATAGGCATCCATTGAGATGCCAGAATAACTCAGAAGCCCTATTGAGAAAGTAATTGTTTCCTAATCAAAAAAAAAGGATGACCAGACCATCAGGTTATAAATGCAGAGTAACTTATATGTTGAGTTACCAGTCATAGAAATTTATGTATAATACAATTTTTCTTTCAGAAATCATGAATAAGTATATAATGAATAAGTATAAAACTTAATCTGACTGAATTCCTAAAAGCGTTGACAGCCTTAAACATTTTAACAATACTTCATTAAACTATTACTCTGAGAGATTTAATTATATTATGTCAATTGATACAAAGACTTGGAGAATTACTTTTCAGGTGTGAGATACTCTTTTCAAGATTATTCGTATCGGTCAGTCTTTGACTATGAATTTTGCACTTTGAAGTGACCAAACATCATTAACTATCAATTGTATAAATGGGATGGGCGATGAAAGTAAGCAGTGAAAATTTAGATCAAAAATGAAGTGTGACTATAAATAAAACAAGACTGATTTTTCCTCCTCTGGTCACAAGCCAAGCCTCAGGGCAATTCCAATGGTGAAGCTATGGATGAGAGGGTGATCTGACAGAGACAGCTGTCATCCGTCAACCAGTTGACCTTCGAGGTTAATTCACCTGATCTAACTGGCTGACTAAGGGTCATCTCCATCCATCCTCACTACCCCATGGGCATCCCTTCCAAAAGGCCTTAAAGGATAATGGAAAAAAAAAGTAATTCTTTCTTTAATAAAGGCTATTTGTTCAATAAATGTTACTAAGTTTTTTTCTAAATACATATCAAATATTATCTATGATATGCTGGAAAACAAGACAGATAAGACTCCTCTGATCAGGGTTAAAAACACAGAGATTGAAAAGGAAATAAATAAAATGTTAAATGCTAATAAATGTAATGATTTTTCAGTGTAGAACAAGACTCTAGAAGGTGTTTCCACTAAGACCTGAATAATGAAAAGTTACACCGTGAGGAATCATAAGAAGGATTCCAGGCTGAGGGAGGAGGAAACCTCAAAGTTCTAAGATGAGATAGCATAATTTCTCCTTGGTAGAAAAAAGTCCCATGTGCCTTGGTATAACTTGAGCAAGGCCTATTATTATCTAAGTAGTTGTATTCTCCTTCCACAAACTTAAAACTGTTGTAGTTCCCCAAATGTTTTGACCAAAAACAACATCTCAACAACACTGGGTATAGATCTTCCCAAGGTGAACATGTGGAAAGAGATAACATTCCAAGGACAGAAATGTTCTCAGATATTCAGTGTTATACTGAAAAAGTATATTCCTTAGAGTTATACCAATGGAAGTTTAACCATGTTTTAAGATGATAGTGGCCAGTATTTAATTTAGAATTTTTTTTCTAGGTCTAAACATTTGCTTCCTGCTCAGGCAAGCTTGAGAAGACGGGATCAAGGGAGTTTTGTGGTCCAGTGAGCAAAGGATGGGAAAATCAGAAAGATTTTGAGTTATAATCCCAGTTGAGCTACCAGATGACCTTTAGGCAAGTCATTCGACCTCCCTGTGCCTCATGCTCCCAGCTGGAAAATTGGATAAGACCAGCAGGATATCACTAAAAACCAGATGCTGCACCGAACCCAAGCTTTCCCAGCTAAATAAATTACCACCAAAAAGGGGAGGGGGTAGAGAATGCTCCAATCTATCAGCCCATGTGAAATGCCCAATTAATGGCATTAGGTCACTCTTTATATTTAAGTTATTAATCTCTCTGCATTTATCAAAACAACTTAATAAAATGAATACTTCAAACACGAGTACTATTTCCTGAAATATTTAGAAGTGTCACTCTGGCTTGCATTGACTTTACCATAGCATATTTGTAGGTTAATAATTGTTACAATCCTAGTCTTGCCTCATTACACCTTCCCATGGCAAGTCACGCTAGTGTCAATGACACACAGCTAGAACAACAAAGAGAAGGTCATCATAGGAGTTTATTTCCCCATTTTTCAAACAAACTCAACTTACAGTTTCTATATGAAACAGGACAATGATTCTTTGTGTGTAGGTATTAAAAAGATATATAAATCTTAGGAAATATTTTATCACTTAGAATCATTTGTCTATCCACATAAATGAATTACTTTTTAATTATAAAGACTAAGTCAATAACTTTTTATTTTTAATTATAAAGACTAAGTCAATAACTTTTTATTTTAATTACAACACCTTTGTTTAGTCTCAAATATATATAATATATATGTATATATAAAAACATATATTCTTTTTGTAATTTGCTATAGGGCACGTGTGCTTGCTGGTGAGGGAAAAGAAAGGGAGAAATCGTTCCCTAGAGGAGATAGCCACATCACAATCTCTTCTCCATTCTCCTCTCAGGATTTTGGGCATGCATTGCATGTGCACCAGGCATGATTTTCAAGTCACTGAGTCTGGGACTCTAAGTATAGTCAGCCATGTGGGATCCTGCTGCCTTAATCTCTGCACAACCTGCTGGTCCCATGTGAAAATTACATTAATTCAAGTTAAATTGTCTACTGTATTTCATAGAAGAATGTTTTTATTCTTTTGATTTTGCCAGAATGTGCATGTGTTGACCAGAGAGAGAGAGAGAAAAGGAGAAAGAGAAGCACACCTCAATGGGGCATGCTAATACAGCAATTCCTTCCCCTCCATTGCTCTATCCTGTTGGAATATGGATCATTCACACACATACACACACAAATGCACATGCACACGCACACACACTCAGCATGTTTTATCTAGCTGCCAGACCAGGATTTGAACCACAGTTGGCTGTGGGGAATTCAGCTTCCTTAACCACTGGGCCATGAGTCTGAGCTTGAATGAAAGAATGTAGAGAAAACTGACACAGTTTTACCACATAATGACATTAATATCTAGTTATATTTGAGAAGTAGCAATTTTCTAATTCTTTAATTTGAAATTGGGCCACAGGTGCTGTCACAAGACTATAGGCATCATCTATATGGAGACCTGCTGAGTAGAGGTGTGTTTTATTTATACTGAATAAATGTCTGCAAACTCAGCAATATCCCAATGACTGGCTTAATTTTTTCATTTAGACCTGGAGATACACACACACATCTTATTTATTTCTTCCATAAGTAAGAAAATGTGGGGGCAGGGGAAGAGGGAGAAACCTATCCAACAGGGTTCCAGTGATGCAGTCCATCTGCAGTCAACCCTGGATCATAAGCATGAGTGTGCCCAGAGCACTCAGAGAGTATCCAGATGTTAACCCAGAACTCTCTCTTATGAGCCAGCCTCTCAGAATACCATATTTTACCACTGCACCCTGATCTGGCCCCTGTACATTACTTAAGAAAAATCTCATGGTGTCAGTACCCAGTTGCCTCAGCAAGAACCACATTTACACAGTACCACATCAGGCTGTTTTTTTTTTTTAGGCACAGTCTCCATGTTGCCCAGGCCAGCCTGGAGTCACAGTCTTCTTTCTTCAACCTCCCATGTATAGGTGTGCTACTGCCCCTGGCCTTTAGTTTGGTCCATGAATTGAACCCAGGCTTGCCATGTTGGTCCCAGACTGTGGGACACAGCATCTTAGCAGTGTACACCATTGCAGTCAGGCCTTTACATGAATATCGTTGATGTTTTGTGAGTATATATAGAAAGAAAATGAATTAACCAAGCAGAAGACATTAAAATATTAGTGTAGGTGTCGGCATATGCCTAACATTACTCCAAAGGATTAGACACAAAGAATGGATGTGGAATGAAAAGTCACTTCTGAAAACCACTACGTGCTGTCCTCTAAAATGTTACACATCATGGCCCCTACGTCTGGGAGACCAGGTGGAAGTAATGCAGCCTTCTTTCATAGGAGTCGTAAGATCACTTCTGTGAGACTGATTTAACTCTGTTAGGTGATACTCCATAGATGTGAAGGCTGTTTTGTTGCTTTTTTAAATTTTTATTTTTAAAAATTTGATATAGGACACATGTGCTGGCTGAAGATAAACGGGGTGGGGGTGGCAAGTGAGAAAGTACCCCCGAGGAGGGAATGACCACATCACAATCCCTTGTCCTCCACTGTCCTCTTGGAATTTGGAGCACAAATCCACATGCTCCTGGTGTGTTTTCAAGTCACCAAGTCTAGGACTCATTCCACATAGTCAACCATCCAGACGGATCCAGCCTTCTTAACCAACACACCACCTGGCTGACAGAGCTGTTTTTTTTTGTTGTTGTTTTTTTTTTCTAATTAAAAGTTACTGAATATTCTTCAACCTTAATTCTGACAAAAGTATTTTTTCACCCAAGAGCAAATTTTTATTGCCTAAAAACTCCATTGACAATACAGACAATGAGTGAGTACATCATTGAAGTATGATATACGTAGTTGAACAGCCTTGGTAAAGTTGCCTAATATCTCTGAGATGTGAAAGGCTATGATAAGGATCAACAAAATAAGTATTGTGTCAATTATACTATGCTATAAGAATGTTACTTACTGTTCTAGACTGTTGTTTATCCTCATGAGTTTGCCTTAGGGCTACCCAACCAGGTAGCTCTTTATCTAACTCTATGCATAACCGAGTAGGTACTTGACAGGACCTGAACTAGTTACTCTAGATGAATCCTTTCCTAAAATGTCCCAATCTGGGGAACCAGCTGAGAGACTACAGAGGTAATATGGAGTCAGAGCAACTAGTGCATGCATTAGCCACATCTCATCATTCCTCAACCCATAATTATCAACTGCCATCCCACATTCAAGAAACCTCAGTAATAAGTGTAACTATCATTATTTAACATGTATAAAATCAAGTCATGTATATAATTCTCTATTCACTTTCATTAGGACACTGTTTTCCTCTTAAGCATGGATACAGATTTGGAAAAGATTTGCTTTTATTTCCCAGAAATGATAATAACAAGCAAGGGAAGGAGAGATAAATGGAGAGTAAGATAATTTGGGG
>NW_006159795.1:482054-499468 GCF_000334495.1 Tupaia belangeri chinensis
AGAGAGTATGGAAAGAGACAAGTCAGCTTCAACAAAACAATGAGCAGGTACACAAATGTCATTTGGAAACTTGTGTGGAAATATAGGAGTTAATATCAACCATCTTCAGAAATTAAAGACATTCACTGGGCTTTAGGATAGAGGAACATTATGATAGCACTAGCAGCCTTTAGAAAAAGATAAATTTTAGACATATTTTGAATAGCAGTTCTAAATATTAATATAGTTAACTTTTTAATAAGCAGAAATTTAATAAAGGCCCAGTCAGAAATAATAATATTATGTTCTACTTCATCATGTAGTTAGATGATCTTTTATGCCATTTTTGTTCATCTGTATTGAGGTGTTATCTTTTTTAAACATTTATTACAGTTCTCTATTCCCTTGGGATTAAAACCTCCACAGCAGTTACATACATTAGCCAGGCTTAGAGATATGATAAACAATTCTAAAAACATAATTTACTCTCAGTGGATACTCATTGCAATAAATAGAATATGGAATTACAATAGAATGTTCTGTATAACGCACGGATTTTTAAATCTCAGCCTGGACACATTGAATAAAAATAGTTCCAATAAAATAAAAAGATGTGGACATTCCTTTGAAACAAGTGAGAGTGGACATTGATGTGTATGATGTGCATTATATATATATACATACATACATACATTTTTCTGGGGGGAGAGGTTTTTGCTAAAGGGCATGTGTGCTCACCAGACAGACAGAGAGATAGAAAGTGAGAAATCACCTCCCAGGGGGGAATGGCCATGCCGCAATCCCTTCTCCTCTATTCTCCTCTCAGGATCTTAGGCATGCGCGCGCACACACACACACACACACACACACATACACGGTGTGAGTTTTAAGCCACCAGGTCTGGGACTCTAACCGTGGTTGACTACATGGGAGTGCAGCCACATAGCCATTATGCTCACTGCTGGTCCTCAACATATACATATTTTTTAAGGTATTACGTTCAGATGGTACCCAAATAACAGGTTTAAACCTTATTAAACCAGCTTGTTAACATCACTGAAGGGATGAAATCAACCTTTTATTTCTATTTTATAACTAACAGCTCTTAAACTATGTTGCACATATGGACAGTTCTAGTCATAGGGTTACCCGTAAAAAGCTATGATAGAACTTGAAAAAGTCTCATTATGCTTTGTTCAGTTAGTATCAAAAGCTTTGAAAGTTTACTTCCAATCCCATAGCAGTGATGGTAAAGAATAATGTTTTCCAGTTGAGATAGCTACAAACTTCTGGCATTTAGCTAAGAGCAGATCACAAGTTTCACTATCTAAATTGATTTTGATGACACAGTATGAAGAATTGCAGTAGTGCCCATGACAGTGCCTTAGCTTAATAATAACATGCATTTAAAGACTTTCAAAATAAAAATAGATATTTTATATGATGCATGATGATGACTCTTAAATCCTGCATGGTTTATTGAGTTAATATGAAGGCTATTTGCAAAACAAAAACACCTGGTTTTCTTTAGTAAGAATCTGTATTAGCTGGTTTATATCTAATACATTCTTAACTATTAATTAGGCCTACTACACCAAGTTGATCACTCCTTAACCCAAAAGGAGTATTAAAAAAAAAAAAAGTCAAGTGAGGCTGGCAGGTGGCATAGTAGTTAAGAGTGTTGGACTCCCAAATGGCCAGCTATGGTTTGTGTCCTGGACCTGGTGGCTTATTTTTTTCACTTTTTCTCCCTCTCTCTCTCCTTCCCTCTCTGGTCAAATTAAAATAAATAAATGTTAAATAAAATAATTATTTTTAAAAAAAGTCAAGTATAGTTTATAATTACAAGGTGCCTATAATTAAAATGCATGGTAGAAATTCATGGAAAAAACAAAGCTTTATCCTGAGAAACTTGGTCATCTTCAATGCCAAAGCTTCTAAAACTACTTTCACAGGTAGGCTACTAACCAGGCAGCTTATATAAGCAGCAGATATAAATGATACAATATGATACCTAAAACACAACCTCAAATACTACTTTTGATCAATTATGGCACCTTACATTCGCTAAAGCAGTCCGTTTTTGTTTTTTGTTTTTTGTTTTTGTTTTTTTTTGGAGAGATTTTCACTGTAGGGCGCGTGCGCTCGCCAGACAGACAGAGAGAGACATAGAGACAGAAAGCGAGAAATCATCCCCCAGGGGGGATGGTCACGCCACAATCCCTTCTCCTCCATTCTCCTCTCAGGATCTTGGGCACGCATGCACACGCGCCCGGCGTGAGTTTTAAGCCACCGGGTCCGGGACAGGAACCGCAGTCGACTACGTGGGAGTCCAGCGACATAGCCATTACGCTAACTGCTGGTTCCCAGCAGTCCGTTTTTTATTTGGAGGCTTGCCAAGTTCTCTGAACTTCACCAAGTACTTAAATATAACTTTTAACCATATCTTACATTTCATAATACATACTCCAAAATTTACTTTTTTGGCTTCTCCCTTTTCTAGTAACCACCGTTCATTTGTACTGACTCATATATAATATTTGGTCCACATGGAAAATACTGTTTTCAAAACTACTTAAAAGAAACTTAATTATTCATGCTATATCTGTGTGTTCATTCATTTGATGATTGCCCTAATTTCTAAAACTCTTTAAAGTAACACATTATTCTAGTTTTTCATTTCTATTTTATTCCAGGTCCCATCTGCCAAGAGGCAATTTACCTTTTAACCTACCATAGCCCCCTTGTTTCCCATTCATGACTTCTTTTTTTATTATTTTTAAAGAATTATTTTATTTAACTTTATATTTTATTTATTTTAATTTTACCAGAGAGGGACAGAATGACACAGAGAGAGAGAGAGACAGAGAGAGAGAGAGAGAGAAAGCAAACCACCAGGTCTGGGACTTGAACCATGGTCGGCCGTGGGAGTCCAGTGCCCTTAACCATCACGCAACCTGCTGGCCCTGCATGCATGACTTCTTAAAAACAAAACCAATGGGACCAGCAGATGGCACAACAATTATGTCTCTGGACTCCCACATAGCCAACCACGGTTTGAGTCCCAGACCTGGTGGTTTGATATCATGCTGGGCATATGTGTGTGCCCAAGATCCAGGGAAGAGAATGGAGGAAAAGGGATTATACTGTGGCCATCCCACCTAAGCAAGGGACAGTGATTTCTCACTTTTCCTCTCTCTCACTCCCTCTCGCAAATGTATGCACCCTAAGGCATAAACCTCTTAAAGAGCAAAAATAACATAGCTGGTAAGCTTCCCATTTTTAGTGAGAAATTAAAACATGAAACAATGCACTTGGACTAGGTTCTGCCACCACTGAAAGATGCATTCATTATATACATCAGGTTTATGATACCACCAACATTCAGTCATGCTGGCACAACAGTGAAAGCTGAAGTCCACTGTGCAATATTTTTTTAGAGAGATTTTTGTTACAAGGCCCATGTGTTCAACTGAGAGACAGAGAGACAGAAAGCGAGATATCGCCCCCCCCCCCGGGGGGATGGTCACACCACAATCCCTTCTCCTCTATTCTCCTCTTGGGATTTTGTGCATGCACACACACACCCAGTGGGAGTTTTAAGCTGCTGGGTCCAGGACTAGAACCGGGGTCAACTACGTGGGAGTCCAACAATGTAACCCCTACACCATCAACTGGTTCCCCACTGTGCAATCTACTTCCCAGTCTCATCTCCAGACCCAGACATTTAACAACCTAGATGTCTCTCTTTGGATCTGGCAATGGCACCGCAAACCTGAATATCCAAAATAGATTCCGTGTGTCTTCTACTTGCTCGACTTGCTGTTTCCAGCACCTCAGTGAGTGGTACTCCCAACTACAGTAGTACCAGATGAAAACAGGGCAGAATTGTCTGTCTTCCAACTCCAATCAACAAGGATTTCTAATTCATTATAACGGCATAAGATCTCCTGACTTTCCACTCATCTCTCTCCCTCTTGCTGTAGCTTCTCCATTCAGAGCCTTCTCATTTTTTATCCAGATTCTCCTGACTTGAGATTCTGCTTTCAATCTTATAGAATTTCAGTCACTCTATCAGCAATTGCCAGAATGAATTTTTTTTAGAGAATTTTTGCTATAGGGAGCGTGCGCTCACCAGAAAGACAGAGAGAGACAGAGAGACAGAAAGCGAGAAATCACCCCCCGGGGAGATGGCCATGCCACAGTCCCTTCTCCTCCATTCTCTTCTCAGGATCTTGGACATGCATGCACTCACACCCGGCGTGAGTTTAAGATACCAGGTCTGGGACTCGAACTGTGGTCGACTACATAGGAGTCCAGCAAAATGGCCATTATGCCAAATGCTGGCTCCCAGAATGAATTATTAACATGGAAATCTTCCTTTATGTATTGTTTGGTTCCTTCTGGTATCATTATTATAAAAAACAAATTATTTTTGTCTTCTCTTTTTATCACGAGTAAGGGAGAGAGAGAGACAGAGGGAAAGGAAAAGGGAGAGAGATTGAATAACACACTTTATTTTTGACAGGGCTTCACCATGCAGTTATCCTGCCCAGCCTCTCAATTAGCTAGGATCACAGGTGTGCACAACCATACCTGGTATGTTTGGGTTGGGACTGGAATCAAACCTGGACATTCCAAGGGCCCGCCGGCCTCCCAAGTAGTGATGTTAATCATATACCATCACATGGATTCTTTGATGGCATAAAAGGCTTAAAAGAAATTGTTACCTGTCTTTTCAGACTGCTCTTTCAGTAGGCTCATGCCTCTCTCCATTTCTTCAAAGCCTCCATTCTAACCACAGCCATCTTTAAATTAACAATCTAGGGGCCAGATAGGGCAGTGGTAATGCAACTAGATCCACAGGGGGATATGCTGGGTTCACATCCCTGAGCATGCCAGGGTGCAGGTCCATGATCCGGGCTGACTAAAACTGGGGGTGGATGGTGTGACAAAACTATTTGAGGTGCCTATATCTCTCTCCTAAGTAAATAGATAAACCTTAGCGGCAAAAACGATTTTAAATTTACAATCCATGCAGACAACTCTTAAGTCACATAAACTGTTTCATCTTATTTTGATGTTCTTATGCTGCTTCATCTAATTCTATTTTGCTTCAGCGTTAATCCCCCACATTTCTTCCTTTTAGAAACCTTCCCCTACTTGGTCCCTGTGTGAAGAAACAGTAACTTTCAGAGTTCTTCTACTTACCCTCTAGCACTTTCATTCACTCTTTGCATTTAAAACTTCTTAGAAATGTGTCTTCATTTGTCTGTTCTCACACCCATCCCTGCCACATAATTAACTGTGAATTCTTTGTAGTCAGGGACACTGATCACCAATTCTTTACATAATGTAATACCTAACATGGTTTCTTGAGCGGAGTAGCAGATGCTCAGTAAACGTTACAGGGATGAATGAGAGAATTAATTTTTGGCTACATACAAAGTTCTTTTTTCCATTCTTACTGTTTTTTTTTATTATTATTACTTTTGTCTGTTTTATCTACCAAGTCAGTCAGTCTTTCATTTCCTTCCTTCCTTTCTTTCATTTCATATCATTTTACAGTTTTTCTATAGGGTGCATGAGTTGAGTTTGCCAGAAAGAGACAGAGAGGGAGAGAGAGAGAGAGAGAGGATAGTGAGAAATCACCTCTATGTTACAATCCCTTCTACTCCATTCTCCTCTCAGGATTTTGGGCACACAGGCACCTGGTGTATTTTTTGTTTGTTTGTTTGTTTGTTTTTAATCAAGCTGCAGGGTCTAGAATTGAAACTGCACAGCAGGCCATGTGGGATCCAGACACCCTAACCACCACACCACCTGGCTGACTCTCCACTAAGTCTTTTTTCTTTTCTTTTTGAGAGATTTTTGCTATAGGGCACACACACTCACTAGAGAGAAGAGAGACAGAGACAGATAGTAAGAAATCACCTCCCAGGGTGGATGGCCATGCCACAATCCCTTCTCTTCCATTCTCCTCTTGGGCTTTTGGGCACGCACACACACAACTGGTGTGAGTTTTTTAAGCCACCAAGTCCAGGACTTGAACTGTGGTCAACAAACATGTGAGTCCAGCGACATTACCATTATATCATCTGTTGGTCCCCCACCAAGTCTTTTTAAAGAAGTTTTCATGACTAGCTACATTAGGGATCATTCTCTATTTTTTCTTTGCCAATTCTTCAAAATAGCAACAGTAAACAGAGAGAGGTTGAAGGAGAAAAGAGACCCACTAACCTACAAACTATCTAATGTCATTGTGTGCCTTAAGAACTAATTGACCTTAGGAGATGGTGTGGAGCCAGCCCATGGCCTGTTGGCTAAAGTGGCTAGATCCCACATGGCCAACCTTGTGGTTCATGTCTCAGACCTGGCAGCTTGAAAATCATGCCAGGGGTATGTGTGTGAGTATCCAAAATCCTAAAGGGAGGAAGAGATGGAGAAGAAGGAATTACAATGTGACCACTCCTCATGGGAGGTGTTTTCTTGCTTTCCATCTTTCTTTGTCTCTCTCTGGCAAATGCACATGCCCTCTGGCAAATAAATAATAATTAAAAAAAGATTTTTTTATGGTGTATGGGACCAGCAGATGGCATAATGGGTATATAGCTGGACTCCCACATAGTTGACACATAGTTGACCATGGTTCAAGTCTCAGACCCGGAGGTTTGAAATTCACGCCAGGCCCGTGTACACATGTGCCCAAAATACCAAAAGAAGAATGGAGGAGAAGGAAGATTGCAGTGTCATCATCCTCCCAGAGGGTGATTTCTTCCTTTTTGTCTCTCTGTCTCTCTGGTGAGTGCACACCCCTATAGCAAAAAGACCAACCCCTCACACAAAAAAAGAGAAAAAAAAAAAAAAAAAAAAAAAAAAAAAAAAAAAGAAAGAAAGAAAAAGAAAAGAGAAAAAGAAAAAGACAGTGTAAAGTTTCATAGTCATTACTTTCTAAAATCCATAAAGTCAACTTCAGGATAGAAGAAATAGGAATCTACACCACATCATTTGAAAGGTTCTGTCAAAATCCCTCATGCAGGGATAATTGTCCTTTTGACAAATGTTCAAGTGTTAGGAATCTTCTGTTTGTCCCTCCAGACCCCATTCTACTAAGTCCACTCTGTGCTAGATGCAGATCTTTATACACTAACTTCCAGCTGGATTCAACGAACTGGAGCCCTAGGTGGAAATGAGAGAGGTGAAGGAGGACGAGGGAAGACATCTGGCCTTCAGGCTCTCTCCCTTCAAGTCCCCCAATGGGCTGTTTCTTAAGGCTGAAGGTTACTGCCCCATCAAGGCAACCTCCTCAGCATGGCCCATTCCTTGTGATTTCTGGTAACAGCTCTATTTCCTTGTCCCTTGAAGCATAAGCACAGTTATGATGTAGTAACAGACCATTAACTCCAGGTTACTTTATGCTGCCAAGGAAATATCCTCCACCCCACTGTAGATTTGTAAATAAATTCTCTTCACACTCTTATTCATTCAAGTAGTCTTCTGTTTTCCACTGGGATTCTTTTTTTTTTTTTTTTTTTTTGGAGAGGTTTTTTCTATGGGGCTCATGCGCTCGCCAGACAGACAGAGAGAGACAGAGCGATAGAAAGTGAGAAATCACCCCCGGGGGGGATGGTCACGCTGCAATCCCTTCTCCTCCATTCTTTTCTAGGGATCTTGGGCACGCACGCACACGCACCCGGCGTGAGTCTCAAGCCTCCGGGTCTGGGACACAAACTGCGATCGACTACGTGGGAGTCCAGTGACATAGCCATTATGCTAACTGCTGGTCCCTCCACTGGGATTCTGATGTACCATCATTCTCATTAGTCATTTAATAATTCTATATTTTACTAATGTCATCACTGAAATTGTACCTCTAAAATTAAGGCAATAATTCTTATGAGAAGCAAAATGAGAGAGGTACTGAAATTAATTCTAATATCCATCAATTATTCTAATATATGCTTTATATTTCTAGGGGAAAATGGGCTTATTTACAAGAAGGAAAAATACAGGTTTCTTCTGACTTAGGGATAAGGTGCAAGTGATGAGGTACAAGTGACTCAAGCAGATACAGAGGAATACTGAGAATTTAGGATGGAAGAGAGTGAAGTCAGAGGTAGACAAACCAAAAGAGTGACACTGTGTGTCTGTGTGTTACTTTTATTGGAGGAAATGGAAGTTTTGTTAAACATAGCTTTAGGCTAAGCACTGAATGCACTGCACCTGGGTCAACTTTGCTATATACGCACTACACCAGTTTTCCCCATTCCAAGCCTATGGTAGGTATGGCCCTTGTTGTGTCTCTGATGTTCTGCCTACTAAGTGAGCTAGCTACCTGTGGCCTCACAGGGACAGGCTCTGGCCTTAGGTGGGTAAGACAATTCTTTTTTGTTTGCAGAATCTTCAGTTTGCTTTGTCCTAACAGGGCAGTTGAAGTGTGACCTTCTTCCTCTGTCTTACTTGTATGACTAAATTGGAAGTTCCTTATGGCAAGAACCAGGCTGTGTATAGCTGTGTTCCAAGAATGTCTATGAGCTGGCCATGGAGAAAACATGGCCAAATGAATTATTATGTAAGTAGTTTGTTTGAAATTTTGCTTTTGTTTTTTTTGCCTGTGAAAATTGTCTTTATTTCTTATTGAGAAAGGAAAGGAAAAAGGAAAGAAGGGAGATAGGGAGGAAGGAAGTATGCTTAATAGAAACTTTTAAAAATCTGAATTCTAGGGACCAGTGGGTGGCATGGTTGGACACGCCCACATGGCTGACCACGGTTCATGTCCTGGACCTGATGGCTTGCTTTTCGCTCTCGCTCGCTAGTGCTCGCGCTCTCTCTCTCTCTCTCTCTCTCCCTCTCCCCCTCCCTCATCAAATTAAACTAAATGGATAGATAAATAAAATTAAATCTTTTTTAAAAAATCTGAATTTTTAAAAATCTGAATTCTAGGGAGCAGCAGATGGCATAACGGTTATGTTGCTATACTCCCAAGTGGTTGACCTTGGTTCAAGTCCCAGACCCAGTAGCTTAAAACTCATGCCAAGCATGTGTGTGCATGTGCATACATGCCCAAAATCCCAAGAGGAGAATGGAGAAGAAGGGATTGTGGCATGGCCATCCCCCTAGTGGGCATTTTTTTACTTTCTCTCTGTCTCTCTCTGTTTCTCTGGCGAGTGCAAGCACCCTATACCAAAAATCTTTCTTAAAAAAAATAAAATAAAAAACTGAATAAATTTAGACCTAATTCTGTTTCTCAGGTGACATTAGTCAAATTTAAATTCTTCTTCTGTAAAATATAATAACTCCCTCATAGGATTGTTTTGAGTATTAAATGTTTTTTCTTTCTCTTTTTTCTTTAATTACAGGGGGAATCAAGGAGAAATGAAGCATAACATTTAAGGGACACAATAATGGAAAATTATGTTGATGATAATGTGTATGGTATTATCTTTAGCTGGACGAATATACAGTGTACAGTGTATTCATGCTGGGAAAATTCATTTCACAAGCTGTAATATTATACAGTGATTAAATGTATAAATAATAAAAATTATAAAAATCACTGGAGGGCATATGCACTCACAAGAGAGAGGGAAGAGAAACGGAGAGAAAGGCAGGCTCCCCCAAAAAAGGATCTTCACGCCACAACTCACTCCTAACTTCGGCCAGCCCTGGATCGCAGGCACATGCACAATCAATATACTCAGGAAGGTCTGTGGATCCAGGGAGGTCTATAAATGAGAACCCAAAACATTTTCCTGTGGGTCAGCCTTGCAGAGTGTTGCACTATCATTGTGACACTGGCCCTTGATTTCTTTCTTTTCAATTATCTTTCCAACTCTAAAATTCAAAATGACCTTTTTGAAGGGAGGTTAATTATTCCTCCTTGTAACTTCAGTACTAGATTTAAAAAAAAAAAAAATCTAAGAACCTGCAGTTTTATTTGTTTCACCACACCCCCAATATCTGATAAACTTTAAAACCAAAGTATTACATAGTTGTGTAAAAACCAAGCTCTGTCTAAAGTCCACTAGTACAAAACCTGGGGCCAAGGAGTCAGTTTAATTAATATTTTTTGGCTATTAATATAGCAGAAGTGAGCATTTTTATTTCTTCTGAGCAGTGACCTCAGAGTCAGTGAAAAAGCAGGTTTTCTTATGGGAGCCCCACAAGAAATAACAGAGTAAAAGATGCCCACTCAGTTGCTCAGCATTGAGTCATTACCTCAGATACACGAATCCCCCCTCACCTTTGGTTTTACTTTTCAAGGTTTCAGCTATCCATAGTCAACTATGGTCTAAAAATAAGTGAGTACAATACAATAAGGTATTTTGAGAGAGAAGACAGCCATAATCATGTAACTTCATTATAGTATATTATAATTACTCTTTTGGGACCAGGAGTAGGCGTAATGCCTATGTCACTGGACTCCCTAGTCGACTGTGGTTTGAGTCCCAGACCCAGTCACTTCAACTCACACTGGGCATGTGGACATGCATGACCAAGATCCCAAGAGGAATATGGAGGAGAAGGGATTGCGGTATGGCCACCCACCTTGGGGGGTGATTTCTCTCTTTCTATCTCTCTGTCTCTCTCTGTCTTTCCGGCGAGTTCACGTGCCCTATAGCAAAAACCTCTCCAATAATAATAATAATTACTCTTTTATTATTACTGTTAATCTCTCACAGTGTCTAATTTATACATTCAACTTTATCATAGGTATGGATAGGAAATAAATAGCATATGTAGGGTTTGATAGTATCTATGACTTTAGGAATATAATGGGAGTCTTAGAATGAATGGATCCCTCATGGAATCATGCTGCTAACAGGAATATCAATTGTATTGGTGGATTTTTTTAACTTGGACTCAGGTCAATTGAGCTTTTGACTCAAACCACCGACTCATTTCACATAACTGACTGTACACATAACCTCAGTCTGCAACATTTTTCCAGGACTTACCTCTTAGGTATAGGCAGGATTTGAATCAGTGCCCTCAGGGCAATAGGCTTCAAAGTACATCATTAATAACCTCTACATTCCATTCAAACTAGATAAGGCCTCCTCTTGGGCTGGAGAAAAATCCCCAGGTTCTCTTTATTTTGGTTGGCACCACTGTGCAACCAAGCTTAGGTGAGCCAGTTTGATTCACTCTAAGCCCCAAGTTCACTTTGGGGAGAAATTTCTGGAAAGAAAAGTTTCATGTATAGGAAAGTCGCACATATCTTGGAAAAGGTAAAAAGGAATAGACAAGAGCCTATAAACTCAAACACTTATTCATTATTTTCAAATGAAGGCTCATTTGTTCTATTAAACCAACTTCATAATGAATATTTCTTCTTTATTCAACAGCAGTACAATTGATTGAGTGATTTTTTTCCCCTTCCCCTTTCATATATGGAGATTCTTAGAACAAGATTATTGTATATATTTGAGCAGATTAAGTGCATTTTGTTTAGAATAGGTTAGAATTAAGCAGGCAAATGCATAGGTTTACCACAATAGCTAGAAGGTGACAGAACTGGTTTGGTGACATGGCAATAATGCTGGATCTATATGGACGATTGAGAGTTTGGTCCCACAGGCAATCTGTACATGGCAGACAGCCATGCCCAGGATCGTAGTGGGGAAAACTGGAGGGGAGAGAGGATCATGGCATAAGAGCCTATTGAGGGTACTTCTTTGTCTCTCTCATGAAATAAATAAATAGACATAAAAATGAAAAGCAAGGGTCATTATTATTTTTCATAGTATTAAACCCTTCAGTAATCTATCAATGTTAAAATATGAAAAGGGTCTGCTTCATGGCACAGTAGTAATGTACTACTTAAATGAAACTGGGTCCTACATAGCAACCATGATTCAAATCTCCAGTTCAGTTGGCCTGAAACATGCCAGGCTCATGTACGAGTGCACATGATCCCACAGGCTAGAAGACTAAAGGAAGAAAATCCCAGTGTGTCCAGATCCTGCAGAGGGTGTGCCTCTCACCTTCTCTCTCACTCACTTTCTCACGCATGTATTCTATCATGAATAAAGAAAACTAAACTTTGTAAAAGAAATGATAACAAATCAATAGTAAATAATAATAATATATGCCTTTACTTATTAAATAGTTCCTTATGTTTATATGATTAATTTATTTTTTAAGAAAATTTTGCTATAGGGCACCTGCATTTGCTGGAGAGACAGAGAGAGACAGAAAGAGAGAAATCACCCTCCAGGTAGACGGCCATACTTCAATCCCTTTTCCTTCAGTCTCCTTTCAGGATTTTAGGTACACAAGCACATGATTTTGAAGTAGCCATGTCTGAGTCTCAAAACACAGTCAAACATGTGGGAGTCCAGTGATATAACTATTATGCCATCTGCTGATGCCAATGATTTAAATTAATAAAACCTTTTTATTCTCTATTTTGAGCACATCTGAAGTAGTCAGTACCCACGAGAAGCTTTTTTCAGCAGCAATTTGGGCGTTTCCTTGAAGAATGTTTGGATTGTCCCCAACTTGAATTTAATTTCATGTTCCAGTCTACTATAAACAACCACAGGTAGCCAAAGGGCTTTTATGAGTCTTTTCTTGAAATTTTTTTATCAAAAAATTCACAGAACTATAATTTTAACTGATTTTAATCCGTTTTGATATTTGAGGTGTATTTTCTGTAACTGCTGGGTTGTCCAAAGAGTTCTATGTTCTATACATTTTTGTATAGAAAAACATGTCATGACTTTTCTGACAACCTAATAGATAGAAATTAAGGTAAACCATGACTCATAATTTCTTAGTCATACTGAATTCTTCTAAAAAAAATACATAAGGGAAACATCTTACTTTCAAATATGTCCGTGTTAAGTGAAAATAAGAATACTAAAATGATAACCAAAAAAACAAAGAAATTCTAAATAAAAATATCTTAAGATTATTTTCCAATGGTCTCTGCTGTTAACCCCATTTCTCCTTGATTTGGAAGGAATTACCAATTTTTTTAAAACCTAGCCAGCCCTCTGATTTTCTACCCTGGTATTTTTGCCTCATAAATTCGAATCCTGAATAAACTTCATACCCTATTCCTGGTAATATTACAGAAAGTTCCATTGCTGAGACCAGCAGTTAACGCAATGGCTGTGTCACTGCACTCCCATGTAGTCGACCACAGTTCGAGTCCCGGACCTGGCAGTTTAAACTCACACCAGGCTCATGTGCGTGCATGCCCAAGATCCCAAGAGAAGAATGAAGCAGAAGGGATTGTGGCATGGCCATCGTCCCTGGGGGGTGATTTCTTGCTTTCTGTCTCTCTGTCTCTCTCGTTCTGGTGAGTGCACATGCCCTATAGCAAAAATCCTCTCCAAAAAAAGATTAAAAAAAGTTCCATTGTTGAGAGAAAGAAAACAAGTACGATTGATCCCGTGCACATTACATGCATTTCAACTTTAAAGTACTACTAATACATAAATCTTTACCTGCTTTTATGGTATCGGATTATTGTGTCATTAGGTACCTAATGAAGTGCTGTACTTGGGACTCATCATTAGACTAATCGAACTGTAATACTTTAAATTAGGGAGATGTCTGCATATATTAATTTTTTTAATTTGAAAATGACATATTCGAGACCAAAGCAATTTGCCAGGATAAATTGTTTCTCTGCATATCAGATTCATGATCTTCTGGGTTCACAGATCAAGTTCTCTTCTTCCCATGTGCCATGTGAAAACTGCCGAATGCTGTTTCGCTTACACAATGTGTTATACACAGCAAGACTTGCTCCTTCAGTGGGTACAAAGAAGGTAATTCAATCTTAAAGTTCTACTGCTGTCATAAGTGTTTATGACATCACTGAGACCTAGGAGCTGAATTGTAGCTTTGTCTTTCTTCTGCTAACATGCATTATTAGAGATGGGCTGTCAACGTCTAAGAAGTCATTTTAACCCCTCCTTTAAAAAAATCGCTGCTTATAAAAATTCCCTGAATTGTCAAGATAGTAGAGCAAAATGACTGCTAGTCTTCTAATAACTCTACCAATGGACAAAAAGACAACCCTTACTGTTAATTCTCAGAGTTCACACACAATCGTGCTTTTCATTTCTAGACCTCAAAAGCTCTTACAAGTTACTGAACATTTTAAGATTACCTCCCTTTGCCCAACCCTGAAGGCTAAGCTGAAGTCCTACTTCCTGGATGAAGATAGTATATGCATAAGTGATAGTGTGTGGGGGAGGGTAGGAATGGAAAGAAGATGGTTCAAATGCTGTTTCTACCACCTACTAGTTAAGGTTGATACTAATGCCTTTGTTCTTATCCTCTGCCATTGTTTGGTAGCTAAAGTCTTTGTATGTAAATGGCCTTGTCCACTGTTCAAGTGGTGATCCACGATCATTTAAGCCAGTCAGTATAGTCATTGCCATCATAGCTTTTAAGGCTGGACACAACCCAGGACTAAGCCAGTTAGTATGTGGCTTTCTTACAACCACAGTAATTGACTCAGAAGTGGAAATGATACCTAAGTTTGTTCTATCCTAATCCTTTTATATATTGTTTTCTTTTTCTAAAGGATGTGTATAGTTCAGAGGCTTAGACCTGCTGCAGTTTCCACAAGATAAGCCACCTGAATACAAAGCTAAATGAGAAGAAAGGCTGAACCTAAAGAATCTCAGAGCAAATGAACTGGAGGCTTGATCCAACTGTAACTGAAGTTCAACCTATTTCTCCTTTTCAATTACATGAGCAAATTACTTGTATTATTTAAGACAGTTGGAGTTAGACTTTCTACTGCTTACAATCTAAATACCCAAATGGATTCACTAGCTCCATAATCTTCAGTCTTTGTGCCCTAAGCTGTAAAATGAAAGGACCAGCAATTTTCTTATAAAGCAGTTTTGAGGATTAGGTAAAACTGTACACATAAAATATCAGGCACATGGTATTCATAAACGGTATCTCTTTTTCTACCAGTGACCCAAGAAAGGTATACTTTATAAATCTTTAATATACTTTTCCACACTCTAATAACATATTGCTATCATTCTGCATAGACACTTAGAATTTTTTTATTAATATTTTGAGGACCCTTGAGGTAGGAATTGGCCTTTAATTACCCCTTTGAGAACCAAAAGAGAGCTATAGACTCTCTCCATCAGGAATGTAAACGTAGGTGTGCCGCACACACATTGATGAACAAAACAGGTGCCATCACACACAGGGGGCTAAGTTCTATAGTTAGAAAGACGGAGGAGAAGGGATTGCACCGTGGCCATCCCCCCTGGGGGGTGATTTCTCGCTTTCTGTCTCTCTGTCTCTCTCTGTCTGTCTGGTGAGCGCACACGCCCTACAGAAAAAAAAAAAAAAACACTCTCAAAAAAAAAGAAAGATGAGTAGATGACTAGATAGATTCATCAAATGCTTTCATTTGATATATATCCTCAACAAATATTATGATCTCCTTAAATATGCTGAGCCTTGTTTACATAGCTCCGAAATTTACTAAAATAATGGTATAGTCTCTTCTTTCTTTCACAGTACAAGTTTCTATCACTAAAGTCACCCAAGCCCCCTCCCATGTGAATGACAACTTTCCCCTCCCTTGCTGACTAAAATAATTTTCATGAAAAATCTCAGTTGATTACATTTCTTTTCTTTCTTTTATTATTATTTGTACATTAAATTGCTATACATCATTTAGATTGTGAAGAGACCTTAGCCAACATGATTTACACCTCAGTCCAGCCCAGTTGAGACTATTATACACATCCTCATCAACAGATAATAAACCTTATCTATGTCCCACAAGTGTCTTACCTCTCTGTTACATTTATTTTTTAAAAGCCTTTTGTTTTTTGTTGTTAATATGTCAAAGGACTTCGTGCTGTCTGATTTCAGCCCTGTACACTATGCATCTGCCTGTATCCAGTTGTTATAAACCACTAAGTCTTATGTTAACCTTCATCAATTCAGATTAAGAACACCTGGATTAATTTTATATCATCTATATCAGTTACACTTTGCTACCTTATGAATTACTCAAAAATTTAGTAACTGAAAATTGTGATAATTTTTTTTTGGCTCATGATTCTCCTGGTCATCAATTTAGGCTTAGCCAGGTTACTCGGTTCTTTTGGTTTCAGCTGGGTTCCCTCATGTGCCTATTAGCTGTTGGGATGACTAAGGATTGTTGATTTAGGAAGGTCTCATATGGTCTCAAAACTCTGCACCATGCAGTCTCGCATCCTCAAGAAGTCTAGCTTAAGCTAGTTCTCAAAATGGCAACTGGATTACAAGAGAGAGAATGAAAACAGACATGCATAAGGTCTCTGGAGACCTGGACTGAGGTGAGGGCTGGTATAATACGACTTCTGCCACATACTACTGATCCAATAAAGGCATCTGGCCAGTTCAGATTCAAGGATCAGAAAATGAACTTGACTCTCGAAGGGAGGAGCATCAAAATCATATTGCAAAGGAGTATGGATAAGAGAAGGGGAGTAACTGGCCACTTTTGCAACTAATCTGGCAACTAATCATCCACTTTCATTTTCTACATTATAAATTCCCAGCTACTCTTTCATATTACTTGTTGTAGTAATTACTTTTACTGTTTACCACTATACTTTCCATGTAGTGTACTTCACACATATCTCATCCCATTCCCCTTAGGACTTGGTGATGGTAAATTTAACTGGCAAGTCCATTTGTAACAAATCTGGTCAGCCAGAAGATCTATTCATTCATGTGGAAATAGAGCCACAGTCATTACAAGTGGTTAGGTTAATTGGTTACAAAACAATGCTTATCTCAGTCATTACATAACCTGGGCTGTACAATAAAATCAATTGCAGTACTTTGAAAATGACAGATGTTCACCAGGACAATTAGATCAGTTTTTGGTTTTTATCTGAGGTTGGGAGCCTGTATATATGCATAAAATTTTTCTGGGTGATTCTCCTGCACAGAATGCTTGATTTAATTATCCTAGCACCTACCTACTCAATAGAGTAGTCATTCTCAAAATTGGGTGTACATTAGAATAACTGAAAAGCTTAAGACTGCTGGGATCCAAAATGGAAATTTTGGATTCAGTAAGTCTGTCTGGCATGAGGCGTAGGTGGATGCTCCAAATGCTACTCCAGGGACCACACTGTTGTAAAAAAATAATAATAATAAGGGACCAGCAGTTAGCGTAATGGCTATGTCGCTGGACTCCCACATAGTCGACCGTGGTTCGCGTCCTGGACCCGGTGGCTTAAAACTCATGCCGGGTGCGTATGCGTATGCGTGCGTGCCCAAGATCCCGAGAGGAGAATGGAAGAGATGGGATTGCGGTATGGCCATCCCCCCGGGGGGTGATTTCTCGCTTTCTATCTCTCTATCTCTCTGGCGAGCACATGTGCCCTATGGCAAAAACGTCTCCAAAAAAATAATAATAATAAATAAATATATATATA
>NW_006159795.1:499805-515921 GCF_000334495.1 Tupaia belangeri chinensis
TTGAAACCTATTTTTAGAGAGCTCGAGGGGTGTGTGTGTATGTGTGTGTGTGTGTGTGAGAGAGAGAGAGAGAGAGAGAGAGAGAGAGAGACTGAGACCAACCTACCCACGGCATCTTAAAATTGCACCTCAGAGATGTGTTCATAGTTACTATTACCAATAAGATAAAAGTTCCTATTTTTATACATTTGGTAATTCTAGGAGAAGAAAAGGATGGTCTTTTCCACATTTGACAATGTACAAGTCTCAACCTAGCGATTCTAATTAAGTTGATCTTGGTTGGGATCTAGGCATTACATACATTTAAAGTCTCCCCCCAAGTGATTCTATTGTGCTGCCAGAATTGAGAACTAGTAGCCCAGTGATTTTCAAAGTGTGGTCCAGGATCAGCTAGTCTTCATCACTTGAGAACATGTCAAAAATGCTAATTTCAGTGTGCCCCACCGATGCCTACTGAATCAGAAGCTGAGGAAAGGAAAAGGATGTCCAGCAATTTGTTTTAATAAGCCTTCCAGGTGATTGTGGCTAAAGTCTGAGACCTTTTATATTCATGTATACTAACCATGCAAGGAAGCAGTTCATGTCAAATCAATGATACATATTCCAAGTCTCATAGGTATTATGAGAAAGTTGTGAGGCAAGGAGTTCACTGGAGTGAGGCCATAGAGAAGAGGTAAAATTAAAATGAACAGAGGGAAAACCGACCTCCAGTTCTCTAAGCCCAAAGAACCATGTGATGAAGTCTGCATAGGATCAGAATCTAGAGGTGTTCCTGGGGGGAGTGAGGTGGCCAAGTTGGAGTGAACATATGGTTTATTCAGTGAAGGAGAAAGTCATAATTCCACTTTGCATCACAACCCATTCCAGAATTCAAGAATTTCAAGAGGAGATAGAAGGTGGCATGATAGGACTTCGCAAATTGGAGGCCAAAGCAACGAAATACTTTCAGAATCTCAGTTACCTGCCCCCACTCTCCTCCCCACCCCTGTCACTTCCGAGGTGGAAATAAAAGCATCACTGGTAGAGAGATGAACTCTGCTGCCATGGGAAAGGGGAGAAAGGAATGGCTCAATGTGAGAACATGATACCACCTCCTTTCAAGGAAAATAGATAATGCCAGGGGCACTATTTCCTTTCCTCATTCAACAAGCCTTATTGAGTGCTTCCCATGTACCAGGGATCATGTTAGTCACTGGAAATACATCTGTGAACAAAACACAATCCTTGCCCTGGAGGAACTTGTCTAGTCAGGGAGGAAGAGTCAAAGGCATTCACAAACCACGCATTGCTTTAAGGTGTTTCATCACATTCAGGAAACCACACATTTGCCAGCAGTGTCTTTAAAAGGAGGATTCTGTTAATATTTTGGTACCTGAGTCCTGTCCTTCATCCCTCCTCCTCTCCAAAGTTCCCCCAGGGAGCAACATACAATGAACAATTGCTAAAATGGGAAAAATGCCATGACCATGCCAAGTCAATGAGGCCAAATGGCATAGCTCTTTAATGCAAAATGTATTTAAACCATGGATAGATTCTTGGCTGACATGGGTGTTCCTATTCTATTTTATTAAATGCAGAAGAAATAATTTTTGCAAAAATACCACCAAGACAGTCAATCAGCTACAGTACAAAGATGGTGGAACCTTTCCACTGCTCAGGGAAGAATGCTGAAAAAATAAAGCATCATGATTTGTCAGTTCTATGGAATAAGACTATTTTTCAAAAGCAACCATTTGGAAGAGTAGAAGAAGAGAAGATTGAACTATGATGTATGCCTTTTAAAGTTTAATGTCCTGGCCTCGCTATAAAAAGTATTTCAATCAATGTCTAGGTATATGAAAAATTGCCTTTACTGCTCCTCAGCCCTTAATAAGAATAAAAAAAAAATGCAGGTAAAGGGAGCTGAATATTATAAAATAAATGAAGGTAGTGACCCTGTTTATATTTTAAGCTACTTAGTCTATGATATAAACCTATATTGATCTATACATAGGTTATTAACACAGAGCTCTTATCAAGAACTGGGAAATATCTCTGTAAAAATTGCCTTTACTGCTCCTCAGCCCTTAATAAGAATAAAAAAAAAATGCAGGTAAAGGGAGCTGAATATTATAAAATAAATGAAGGTAGTGACCCTGTTTATATTTTAAGCTACTTAGTCTATGATATAAACCTATATTGATCTATACATAGGTTATTAACACAGAGCTCTTATCAAGAACTGGGAAATATCTCTGTTGTTTAACTTCACAGAGCTCTTATCAAGAACTGGGAAATATTTATGTTTAACTGATTACTTACTTGACTGCTTCTTTTGGTCTTCGCTGCTATTTTCATATTGGAAACTCATAAATGTCCATTTTCAGCCCATATGTCTATCCCAAATGCTAACTTTACAAACAAAATACCTTGTCAAGACTTCAGTTGGATGTATAATAGGCACCTCACATTTACCCACTCTAGAGGTGAACCTGGGATTCTACTCCCTGAAGGCTGCTCCATGCTAAAATGCAGCTCCAATCATACAGTTATGACAGTGCCTATCCATGATGCATACTCTAGAATCCTACAGAGCTCCATGTAAGTGGGATTCTATAATCTCACTGATCTTAACCTCTAATCCTCTTCTCCTTGCTTTGCCCAGACCAGTCATCATAGTACATTTGCTATTCTTAGAATATGTCTTGGATCTTTGGTACTTCCTTCACTATCTTTTTATACAAACCCACTTGGCTTCCTCCTTCACTACATTAGGTCTCAACTCAAACACTACCTCATTGGAAAAGAGCTCTCTCAATCTGTAGTCCCTCACCCTGATGATATTTTTGTTTTCAAATTATATTCATCAGTATATGATATATCACATTTAAAAAAAAATTACTTAATGTTTCACCAAAGCACAATCAACTCCATTAAATGGGAGCTTTTAAAAAAATTATTTGTTATCATTTTCTTTTGCTTATTTGGTTTTGTTTCTTTGTTTTAGATATGTTTTTTGCTACAGAGTACGTGTGCTCACTGGAGAGACAGAGACAGACAGAGAGACAGAAAGTGAGAAATCACCCCCCAGGGAAATGGCCATGCCACAATCCCTTCTCCATTCTCCCTTTTGGGATTTTGGGTAAACACACATGCACCTGGTATGTTTTCAGCCTCCGGGTCCAGAACTCAGACTGTGGTCAACTACATGGGAGTCCAGTGATGATGTAATGTAACCATTACACCAGTGGATAGTTATAGTACACCACCCACTGATCCCTACCTGGTGTCATTTTCAATCCACCAGGTCCAGGATTTGAACTACCATATGGAGGACCTTTGTCTGCTTTGTTCTTATATCTTTAAGTGCCTCAAACAATGGCTGACATGTAGTAGATGCTCTAAATACTTGCTAAGTGATTTGTTTATTGTTTAACTGAATTCTTTACAAATTAGATCTGTGGCATCTGAGAATGAGTCTTAAACTGTAGCAGTTTTCCTGTGCATGCATTACTTCTGGCTTCATAAACCAGGTAACACATTACTACTGAGGAGCCCTTTAGCTTTATGGTTGTTACAGATTTCTGAGCTCAGTTTACCATGTGCACGATTCTTTACTATGCATTTGCTTCTTTCTTGCCTCCCTAGTCAAATAGCCTAAGAATGGTACCCACATCTTTAAACCCTCTACCCCCCAATGAGAAATGTGGTCTGGGAAATTACTGCCCTGCTGCTTCCAGATGTGAGATTCAGACTCTTCCACATGTGCGAGACAGCGTGAATGAGAAAATATTAGATTTTCTGGGACATTTTTATGGTCAGTGGGAAAACCATAACACAATAGTTAAATTTGGAACTACCAGGGGAATAAAGGTTGAATAATCATCATACTTTTAAAGAATAAATGTTTATTTCTCCTTAAAGCAAATTGAATAAATGTTTTAAAATAACATTGCTAAAGAAAGCCAATAAACTTGGAAAAATCACAGATTTAAATAACGTTTTTCTAACAACACTTTATTGCAAAGTAAAATTTTAATCTATATGGTTATTTATTTAGGGCTCATTTTAGTTTCTTATTGAAACAGTTGACAAAATTTTTCACTAGATAATTCAAATTCTTCAGAATTTCAGAGGATCTATAATGTATTCAACTCTAATTTTGCAATTTAAGTTGCCACTGAAACTAGAAAATTATTTTCAAACCACGGGAAATAAGTATCTAAATTCATGGGCCACCTATGAGAATGAACCTCCCTAGAAATAAAGATAGCAAATTCAAAAGCAATTTCTTTTTGCCAAACCCCCTCAATGTATATCTTGTCAGTCACCATGGGGTGACTCCAATCTCACTTTTAAGACTGTACCCTTCATGCACTTCTGTCATTTGCTCAGTCTCCCATGCATAAAGAATGAGTACCAATGACACTAATCTCTGTAAGAATGGAAAAAAAAAATCCTAAAGACCTTCATTAGGTTCTCCTTCCCTTTAGACTGTCAAATCTAATCACCTCTCCCTTTCAGTACTGCCTGTCAGAATGGTAAGTGATAACAAGTTTGATGTTTACCAAATATATTTAATTTTTTATACTCTGACATTTTAGTAGCAAGCACCTGGACAAAACCCATGGTTTTATCTACTTATGCTTACATAAAAGCATGGAGTCTCATTTACGGTAAGAATTGAAGACATCCACATTCTATTACTTTTTCCCTGATATGAAGACACGACATTTCTCATCTAAGATTTTCATGGTACAGTGTACTTTTTTGATACATGTTCACAATGGAATCAAATTAGAGTCATTAGCATATCCATCACCTCAAACAGTATTCTTTGAGATGAGAACATTCAAAATGTTGTTTTGTAGCTATTTTGAAATATACAGCTTATTATTATTATTATTATTATTAGAGAGATTTTTGTTATAGGATGCATGCACTCACCAAAGAGGCAGAGAGACAGAAAGTGAAAAATCACCCCTCAGAAGCGAAGACTAAAATGCAATCCCTTCTCCTCCATTCTCCTCTTGGGATTTTGGGCATGCCCAGCATGGATTTTAAGCTGCCAGGTCTGGAACTTGAACTACAGTTGACTACCTGGGGGTCTAACAATGTAACCTTTATTCCATCTGCTGGTCCACAGCATATTATTTTAAACTATAGTCATCCTACGGTATAACAGAACAGTAGACTGACCAACCTCTCCCTATTTCCTACCCCTCTCTTCCCTTCTTAGTCTCTGATAAACATTATTCTAATTTCTGCTTCTACAAAATCAACATTTCCACAAATGAGCGAGATCATACAGTATTTCTGAATTTCTTCTAGCAGAATCACATAGTGGAAAAACTCATATTCAACCTGTCTCCCACACCTAAATTTCTTTTTTTGTTTGTTTGTTTGTTTGTTTGTTTTCCTTTCTTTTTTGGAGAGGTTTTTTGGGGTTTTTTTTTGTTTTTTTTTCTAGAGAGAGACAGAGGAACAGAAAGTGAGAAATCACCCTGCGGGGGGGATGGCCACAATCCCTTCTCCTCCATTCTCCTCTCTGGATCTTGGGCATGCACACACACGTACCCGGCATGAGTTTAAGCTGCTGGGTCCAGGACTCGAACCACAGTCAACTACATGGGAGTCCAGAGACATAACCATTATGCTAACTGCTGGTCCCAAATTTCACAGTCTTTGTCCCTGACAGCTTCCAATTCCACAGTCTAAAAAGGATTTTTTCAAGTATTTTTTTTTCCTCTAAAGGAATAGCAATTTTTCCAATACATTATTTCACAATCCACTAGATCCTTTTAACTGATATGCTATAGAAACATAAAAAATGTCCCCAAAATATGAGCAGAAATCTAGAATAAGAGCCACATGTCCTCTAACTAATGGCAAATCAAGCCACATCTATTGAACACATACTATGGAAAAGGTCCTGAGAAACATGGTAGTAGATGTCAGATACCACAGACAATCATAAAGCAGAAAGCTAGTGTTTTCTTATTTTCTTATAGCATTGACCTTGGGTAGACAAAATGCACTTGTCACTAAAGAAATTGTGATTTGAACATTAGGAGACAAATACTATTTTGCATATAATGTTTGTCCCCTAAATGCAAAATTGCCTTTTTTATCCACATAACAGAAGTTTGAAAATGCCATGTGATTAGCTGTTTTTCAACTTGGGCCTTCTATAATTCTCATTCCAAATGCCAATATTCCCATATGCCATATGGAGTAGAAGATGGAGCTAAATGACTCTAATGCCCTTGAAAATAACATGTACATTTACCTAATGAGAGAGATGACCATGAGAATCCCAAAACCTTGGAAACAGCGAGATCTCCCTCTCCTGCTCCCTGCCCTTCAAGGGGTAGAAAGTAAAGATAGTTACTATTTGGAGGACTTACACTATCAAATGCAGCCACAGTTAAATCAAATTATTGCCTTCTCCCAGAGCCATACTCCACAAACATCCAACCCAGCAACTTTAAATATGCTAGTGCTTGAAATTTCCTTTTCCTCCCTCCGTCTTCTTTTTTTTCTCTTTCTTCATTCCTTCTACCTTCCTGTCTTCTCTCCTTTCTTCCTTCTTTCTTTCCCCCTTTCTTTCTTTTAACCTATTTTTGAAACAAATAGTATAGAGTCTGTTTTTAACAGCACATTCTCTCTCTGGCCAGCATCTACAGAGACAAGAGACACACTATATTTTTCAGTGTTTGTAAAACCTAGTTCTCCATTGGGTCCTCTGTATCTTGATTTTCACAGACTTTTGATGTTTTCTCTTATCTTAAGAATAGCTCTACCTCTTCCTGGTTCACACAAGCTTATTGAGGTCACCCAACTTCAAAGTTCTCCTCTGTGACTCAAATGGTGAAGTCCCTGTGTGTGCAAGTGTCTTGGGGACGCCTATGGAAGGGGGAATAATACTCTCCTGTAAGGTGATCCAGACCAATGACAAAGCTGCACTCTTTGTCATGAATACCCATGGTGATTTCAGCATCACAGAAAGGGCCGATAATGTCTCTGAAAGGCATCAGTGTTCTCTGAGATGCTTCCCAAGTATCCTGTTGCAAGATTAAAGGGTCTCCGAACTGAATGCTGCTCAGTTTTTCATAGGTGGTGCCAGAAATGCTAATCGATTTTAGATACATTCCCTGGATAGCAGTGGAAATTTTCTGTTTCAAATCCATCCAACCAAAAGTAAAAAGCAGGGATGTCTGTTCTGAGCTAAAGTTCCCTTCCCTTCCCTCTGCCTGCTTGAGATCATAACAACATGAAGCTTCCTGTCATTACCTGCCTACTGTTCTGACACCCATTTATGCCTGCAAATATATCAACTCACAAACAGCCATCCTGAGTAAGGATTTTAGTAATAACCCTTTTCCTTGGATTTGGGCAACAAGGAACTTTGGTGTGATTCAAGCAACTGACTCCGCTGAAGGTCATCCATACTAGACAATTCTAATACAGGGTATGAAAGAGAAAATGGCGGAAAGACTCATGGAAACAGTCTGTAAATCTTTAAGGGGAGGAGGAGCATAGCAGAACTTGGCAGGCAGAGAGGAATTGCCTATATGCAGGAATCTGAATCATCTGGGCTGCCTTAAGCCTACAGCTGTGCCAGTGCTAGACTGTGGCCATAAAGTCTTTCACAAATCTTTTAAAGTCAGAGAAACAGAAGGACTCTCCTTTTTTATTTTTCAAAAATGTGTTTTGGGTTGTTGATCCATAGACTAGTGGTTAGGGGAGGTGGAGTCCACATGGCCAACCACAGTTCAAGTCCTGGACCCAGGCATATGTGCATGTATGCATGCTCAAAATCCCCAAAGCATGGAGAAATGGAGAAGGGATTACAACATGACCATGCCCCATGGAAGGTGCTTTCTCCCTTTCCCTTTCTCTCTGGCTTGGCAATTAAAATAACAATAATAATAGTAGTGTTTCCTTGGCTTAAAGAACAGTAGATCTCCTTCCACTCGTATAATCAGGTCTTTACTTTTAATAAGTGTTTTTTGACCATTTTATCATATTTTGATACCAACGTAGGGGACAGTCTGATGTAGTGATTAAGTAGATTTATATCGTAAGTCTGTCACTTACCAGGGTGTGACCCTGGAAAAGTCTCTTAACTTCTCTGTGCCTTACTTAGTTCCTCACCGAAACAGAAATAGTAAGACCAATATCTACCTCATGTCATTTCTGATGCTAAATATGATCATCTGAGTAGACCATTTAGCACAGTGCCTGGCATAGGCAAAATGCTCAGTAAATATTAGCTGCTACAATTATTCCCATAGGGAGGACAGAAATAGTCAAAGTAGGAACAGACAAATCATGTTAGGCACTATTAATACATGGAACTGCCTGCCTTGATCCAAAACACTTTGGTCTGCCTCCTCTGGAGGAAGAGGCACCGTCTGAGGTAGAGGATGCCCGCAAGAGGGCTCAAGGATAGCACATGTTTTCACTGGCAGGCTACTAGGTAGCCAAAACCTCTGGAAAGTCATGACACCCACTTGGCTAAGTAGACATTGTTTGCTTTATTGGAAACATCTTAGGAGTATAATAAATAAAGTTCATTTTTGTTTCCATAGTTTGGACTTGTAATTCCATTGGTCAGAAGGCTGTCAGAGAGGGAAGATAAGTGAACCCAATAAGCACTCACTTAGCGAAGTTGGGCTGATGAAAGAAGAGCCTCGGCAAGTAGCCCATTACTGAACAATAAAACACTTTTAATTGGGACAAGGCAGATACTTCCCAAAAGGTCCTAGGTCCTGGCAAGGAATAATTCCCACAGTTGGGTACCAGAAATATTTTCCAGATTCACCCACACAGAGAAGAGATGCCACAGGTCTCAGTCTGTTTTGTGGCTATGCAAGACGGATCAACAAGGGTGGAAATTCTCAAACCTGCCAATGTGTAAGTACAAACATTAGGCTTGTAAGAAATGATGGGAAGACTGACAGGTCCCCAGATCAATGCTAGCTTGTGGTGATGGGCTGTGGGGCATGGCCTTTTGAACTGGTAAAGGAAACAGAGTGCCAAAAAGGTGTGGCCTTTTTCATGTCAACGACATAGCCCATCATGGCATGGCACAGTCCAAAAAATGCTGTTTTGAGAGTGGTGGAGGAAATGATACATGTGTCTTAACTGAGTGGTATTGAGCACTACCCTTGAACCCAGTGCTTCAGGCAGCCAAGGAAACAAGTTTCAAGAGAAAAATAGAGCAACTAAATATGAGGGCCAAGAGGCTGAGTTTCCTTGGTGCTTACATCTAGGGAAGGCTTATGACAGACACACTGAATGGTCCACATCCCCACGTCATTAAGTTGGCACATCAGAGTGGCAATGGAAAGTTCAGTGAAGGACCACATTTGCACAGTTCATCAATCATCTTACCACAGGAATCCATGCAACAAGTCAGATAGGCAGACATGTGGGTAAAAGTGGAATTCGAGTCTATCATGACCCATGAACATAAGTTCATAAACATTCACAAAATAATCCAACCTTCAGTGGATTTGGAGGAAGAGAAACTAAATGTAAAGGGTAACAACAGATCACAGAAGTAAAAAGACCATATGGGAATTTAGGCATGAATCTCTGATGAAATCAATTTTTAAGACTGAATAGGTGCCATTTGTTAACCAGGTGTTAATTGAATCCCTCTTGATTACACTAATGATGTCTTGAGAATAGACATGCTCTATCTTTCCTTTTCATAGTTTCTTAGGGTAGAAGATTAATCACATATCTTAGGTTTTCTGCTCACCACAGACATTGTCATACTGCCTCGCCAAGTATGCCTTCCCTATTCCCACTATAATTTCCTCTATCAACACCACCTCCCACTTTACCATTACTACCTCCATCACTACCCACTCTATAATCTCACTACTTCTCTTTCCATCACCTTCATTACTACCTCTAATATGACCAGCAATAACTCTAATAGCTCTTCACTACTGTCACCTCCATTTCCATTTCCACCACAACCTCCAATGCTATCATCACCACCTACACCATCACCACCTGCATCCTATCACCATCATCACTATTGTCACCACTTCCATGTCTCCTCCATCATTGTCAGTACCACCACCATAACCACTTCATCAAACTCTACCACTACCTTGACCATTTTCTCTGAAACCAACTTCACTACTCTTACCATTGTCACCTCTCCCACCATCATCACTATCTCCTCATATCTCCATTATTATGTCCACCAACTTCATCAATACCCTGCTTCTACTACCAACATCACTGTCCCCATCACTACTTTTTCCACCAGGTCCTTCATCACTACCCCCACACCACTTCCACCACCACCTCCACCACAAGCACTATCTCCTCTTATTACTGCCACTAACTCTACCATCCACTAGCATCAGAACAACCTTTACTTCCACCATCATTTCTACCACCACTTTTACCATCACCATCTACATTACCACATTACCACATCACCACATTACCATTTCTCTTAAACACACACAAATTACACACACATACATGGAGCTAATTTAAGTATTTTATAACTATTATTTTTTTTAATTCTCACAAAACCTCTATGAGGTGGGTATTCTTATTCCCATTTTACAGATGAATGTCAGAACTGATACTGCTTGCTCCAAATCACAGATGCAAAAAAGTAAACCATATCTCTACACCAGGTATGTCTAATTTTATTCTTCTATGTTCTATAGAATTGTGAATTGTTCTCTCAGAAAAAGAGGAAAATAATTCTAAATATTAGGTTGTTGTGAAAGTCATGATGCATTTTAAAGTATTATTTGTTCATTTAATTTTGTTATTTTTTTTATTTTATTAGATAGAGACTGAGAGAGAGAAAAGGAAAAATGAGAAGGCAAGCCACAAGGTCTAGGACATGGTCTGCCATGTGAGAGCCCAGCACCTTAACCACCACACCACCTGCCAGCTCTAGTCCTGACTCATTTTTGCATAGAAAAACAGACAAATATTCCATGACTTTTCCACCAACCTAATAGACAATCCATTAGCATCTCCACTCTTCCACTTACCATCAATCCCAGCCAAGCCTTCTTTCTTCACATCCCTCATCCTGAATAATGGCATCATCATCCCACTAGTTGCTCAGGACCACAATTCCTATCTTCACTCTTCATTATACCACATCTCAATAGTCAGCATGCCTCAAATCTCTTGTCATTCCAATTAATCCTATAGTCTCAAATCTCACTTGATCCCAATTAATTCTATACTCTATTTGGCAGTTAATGGTTTGTAACAAATGAATCATCCCAAAACATAAAACTAATTGTATGTTGTGTTTGAATATAAGACACTTTTCTTTATACCCAAATCATTTAAAAAGTCTGTTTTGTCATCCTTAGAATAGTTACCAGTCTTGTAATTTGTTCAATCAAAAGAAAATAAAAATGTGTCAAAAACATCAACATGTGAGTCTGAACTCGAGATATGAAAAGGCCTTGCTCTTGTCCATCTCTTTTGACATCCTTAAATCTCCATGTGAATTTAATGTAAAAATCATTCTGGGCACACATGTTTCTGTACATGCCCCAAAAGCCTGAGAGGACAATGGAGTGTCCTCTCAGTGTCTTTCTGAAAAATAAGAGACGATGGACAGTAGAAATAAACCTTCACATATAACGCCATCTAGACCATACTCATCCCAGTCAACATAGCAGCTGATCATTGATAGATGAGCAAGCTCAGCCAAGACCATGAAAAGAATATATAGTCAAACCCAGCCCTAACTGCTAACTCTCAGAATCAGGAGCTAACTAGTTGGTTATTGTTTTAAGACAAATATATTTTGTGCTGTTTGTTAATCAGTAAAAACTGACTGATACACTTAACCCTTTTAGCTATGAGCTTATGATATCCCCTCCACTGAGGAGGAAACAGACTAAAATTAGCTTGATAGTCAGAGTACCCCACTCCCAGCCAAGGTGTCCTCATTTATCTTTAAAGGTTTATTTCCCAATTTTCCATTTCTTTTTCACTCAACTACTGTTAGACAACTTGCAACTTCAATCATAGTCCCATCTCCTTCTCACTTTTTACATTTTGCTTATCCTATTATTTATTATTTTTCTTTAAATTGGTTCATACTTAATTTGGCTCCTTAACCTTTTTTCTATAGCATGGTATCAAAACAATAATAACTTTGATAGGCTAGTCACTTTACTTGAACATATAAAAAGAATTTTTAAAAATTAAAGTGAAAATATGAACATTAAAATAAAAAGATATTCATCTGTGTCCTACCCAGGACATAAAATATGACAAGTATTCTTCATTCTCTCAACCAATTTTATGTATCTAGCTCCCCATTTAGACTGTGACTCAGTGTATAACACAAATGGCCAATAAGTTATCGATAGTCAATATGTTATTAAGTGGGTCTGAACTTCAGTTAAAGCCAGAATTTTAAGAACTTTGAAATTAAAAAAAAAAGGAATTCAATTATTTTGGGAATGTTTGTTTCAGGGGTATAACAAAGTAAACATTGACAGGCAGGCGTAAAGAAATAAAGAAACCAATTAGGAAATCATTTCACTAATCTAAGAAAGAGACTAGGGTGAGGTAAAAAATGATGAAAAAAAAAAGTTAAAAATACACTGACCTGAACTAAACTTGGCAGAAGAAAGCCCAATAGTGACAGATTTTTGTTTGTTTTAGTTTCTGCTAGAGAATGAGTGCATTCACCTGAGACACAGAGAGGAAAATGAGAAATTGCCTCTAACAGGGGATGGCCACGTCACAATCCATTCTCCTCCATTTCTCTGATTGAGATCTCAGACACACACATACATGTGCATGACATGATTTTACTTTTTTCAGTTTTGTTAGGGTAATTGCACTTTTCAGAGAGAGACAAAGACATAGAGAGAAAGACAAAGTGAGAAATCACCCCATAGGGGGTATA
Source organism: Tupaia belangeri chinensis (assembly GCF_000334495.1). Lineage (NCBI taxonomy): Eukaryota > Metazoa > Chordata > Mammalia > Scandentia > Tupaiidae > Tupaia > Tupaia belangeri. Next base: position 512,722 of record NW_006159795.1, read on the forward strand.
GCCACACTGCAATCTCTTCTCCTCCAGTGTCTTCTCAGGCTTTTGGGGCATGTACACAAACATGTGTACCCAGAATGATTTTTACATTAAATTCACATTTTACATAAATTCCCCATCATGGTGTGTGTGTGTATTATGTATGTATAATTTTTTTCCAACAGAGAAGTTTAGTTTTTTGTCTCTTAAATGTTTCTTGCTTTTGCATATCATGCACACTCTCCCCCCCCCACAGCCCCCCATCCACTCTCCTCTTTTAGAGTCTCTGTAATCTGTACTTAGCCTCTCTACTATCATCTCCAGATATCTCAATTTCTTTTGTAGATTGAAGCTATTTAGTACCTAGAGTAGAGATATATTATATTTCTTTCTGGCTCACTTCCCTCAACATTAAGTCTTCTCTATTCATATATTTTAAATCAAATAATAGGACATCATTGATCCTTATAACTGAGTAATATTTCATAGTATATGTGTGCCAGTTTTTCAACACAGTCTTCAGCTTTTGGACACTTGGGTTCTATTTTTTTAAAAAATAATTATTTATTTAATTTTATATATCTATTTATTTATTTAAATTTGACCAGGAAGAGACAGAGAGAAAGAGAGAGAGAGGAAAAGTGAGAAAGTAAGGTGCCAAGTCTGGGACTCAAACTGCAGCTGGCTATGTGGGAGTCCAGTCCCTTAAACACCATGCCACCTGCCAGTTCCAGTTACAGCAATTTTGACTAATGCTACAATAATCATGGATATGCAAGTGTCTTTCTGATTGTTTTCATATCCTTTGGTTAAATCCCAACAAGTGAAATTACTGGGTTGCGTGGTAGTTCTATTTGTAGGTTTCTGAAGAACCTCCATATTATTTTCCACAGAGGCTGTACTAATTTACATTCCCACCAACAGTGAAAGAGGGTTCCCTTTTCACCACAGCCTCTACAGCTCTTGTCGTTCTTTAATTTTTTTGATCCTAGGCATTCTAATGGGGATTAAATGGTTTCTCGTTGTGGTTTTAATTTGCATTTCCCTTATGACAAGAGATTTTAAACATTTTTATATGTCTTTTGGCAATTTGTAAGCCTTCCTTAGAGAGTTGTCTATTTAATTCGTTTGTCCATTGTTTAAACTGGGTTATTTGTGTTTTTATGGGTGAGCTGTTTGAGTTCCCTGTAGGTTCTGGATACTAATCCATTGGTGGAAGAATAATTTGCATATAATTTCTCACATTCTAAAGGTTGTCTCTTCACTTAAATTATTGTTTCCTTTGTTGTCAGGAAGCTTTTTAGCTTGTTGTAAACCCACTTGACTATTTTGGAGATTATTGTCTGTGCTTTAGGTGTCTTATTTAAGAAATCTTTGCCTACTGCAATGTCTCCAAGAGTTTCTCCTACATTTTCTATTAGTAGTGTTACAGTTTGAGGCTTTATATTTAAATCTTTGATCCATTTGAGTTGCTTCTTATTACAAGTGTGAGATACGGTTTCAGCTTTATTTTCTGCAGGTGGATACCCATTTCTTCAAGCATCATTTGCTGAAAAGACTTTCTTTTCTCCACTGAATGATCATCTACCAATTTTCCAAGATTAGTTGGCTATATGACTTAGGGTTCAGTTTTAGAGTCTATTCTGGTTCATTAGTCTATGTGTCCATTTTTGTCCCAGTAACATATATTGGTTATCACCACTTTGTAATATATTTGGAAGTCAGGTAGTACAATGCCTCCAGTGTGATTTTCTTTCTTTTTTTCTTTTTTAGAGGTTTGTGCTATAGGGCGCATGTGCTCACCAGAAAGACAGACAGACAGAGAGATAGAAAGCAAGAAATCACCCCTTAGGGGGGATGGCCACGCCACAATCCCTTCTCCTCCATTCTCCTCTCAGGATCTTGGACACGCATGCACATGCACCCAGCGTGAGTTTAAGCCACCAGGCCTGGGACTCAAACTGCAGTCTACTACATGGGAGTCCAGTGACAGAGCCATTATGCTAAGTACTGGTCCCTCCAGTATGATTTTCAAGCCACAAGGCCCAGGACTCAAACTGTGGACTTGGCCATGTGGGATCCAGATGCCTTCACCACCACCACCGGCTGGCTCAATGGTGATAGTTTTTAAAATGCATCAGGGAGGGGAATCACGTGTGAAATATGTAAAGATAAATCTGTATCTTATAGAGTTAAAGGAAAAATAAATGAAGAAGCTCACAATCTCCCTGAAATTTGTTTGACAGGGCTGGTCCCATGACCTAGGGGTTAAGGAAATCTGAACCCACAAGGCCAGCCTTGTGGTTTGAATCCTAGACCCAGAGGATTGAAAAATACATTGGATATCTGTGTGTATGCCCTGACTCCTGACAGGCTAGACAAATGGAGGAGAAATGATGACGGTGAGACCATACCCATCATGGGGTATTTTTGTCCTCTCCTTCAATCTCTATTCCTCCCTCTATGGCAAGTGCACATACCCTCTTGCAAATTGAAAAAGAAAAAGTAATGATAAAAAGGTAAAAGAAATTTGGTTGACCAACAAATGAGTGTACTATAAATTTGGTAGGCAATGAAATGTTAATGAGAGGCAACGGTGAGGATACTAACTTATCTTAGATGTGATATTTATGCCAGGATTTAAGTCTAGTGTTTGACATGCAAGAGAATGAAGGAAATAGTTTTGAGCAATAGTGAAAGGGCAATGTCAAAAAATAAATAGGATGGCACAGCAAGTGATCCTGGTCTGATTTCATTTTTCTTCTGATATTATTTCGTCTTTCTTCTTCAACATCATTAATTTTTAAATAAAATAGAAGTTTTGTTTTTTACTCTCTTTTTTTATTATGTCTTTAATTCATCCTGGATCTGTGAGCAAGTAATACATATGTTAGGAAAGTTTGCAAGTTTAAGCTGAGAATCCAGCCTTCTTTGTTATATGGTACTACTGTAGCAAAATTGGAATGTGTTCCTTTTATGAAGAAAATAATAGCCACTTAATAAGAATTGATATAAGAAATAAGTCGACATTTACTCTGTAATTTAGTCACTAAGTGATTGAGAATGATAGTATTACTTTTATTAAATACTCGTGAGTGGGAACCAGCAGTTAGCATAAGGGATATGTCGCTGGACTCCCACGTAGTCGACCGCGGTTCACGTCCTGGACCCAGTGGCTTAAAACTCACGCCGGGGGGGGGGGACCGGCAGCTGGCGGTAGGGGC
>NW_006159795.1:516142-516858 GCF_000334495.1 Tupaia belangeri chinensis
AAAACCAAAAAGAAAAAAACTCACGCCGGGCACGTGTGTGTGCGTGCCCAAGATCCCAAGAGGAGAATGGAGGAGAAGGGATTGCAGCATGACCATCCCCACAGGGGGGTGATTTCTCGTTTTCTGACTCTCTGTCTCTCTCTGTCTGTCTGGCGAGTGCACGCGCCCTATAGCGAAAAAAAACCTCTCCAAAAAAAATAAAAATTAAATGCTCATGAGTTATACATTTCTATTTTTCTTTTCATGTATTTTCTTTGTATAGTTGTTCAATGCATTTATAATAGCAAATAACATTGTTTTTTTAGTCTGAGAAGAGGGTTTAAAAAGAGATAAGGCTTTGTTAATATTGTTCTTACTGGGGCCAGCAGGTGGCATAGTGATTGAGGCCCTGGATTCTAACATGGTCGACCAGGACCCAAGGACTTGAAACACATGCCTAATCCCATGCCCAAACCCTTGAGAGGAGAGCAGAGGAGAAAAGATTATGGTGTAGCCGTTCCCACTGAGAAGGTGGGTGATTTCTTGCTTTGTGACTCTCTCCAGCAAGAGCAAGCACCCTATAGCAAAAATCCCTTCAATAAAAAGTATGTGTATGTGTATATATATAAATTATTTATAAAAATATATATTTTATAGGATATATAATTATGTAATGTATAATGAGTATATATAATTACATATTACATGCACTATCTAACATTTCATATAATATGTGC
>NW_006159795.1:517534-529229 GCF_000334495.1 Tupaia belangeri chinensis
GCTACTTGGAACCAGTCAGGTGGTCTAGTGGTCGAGGCAGCTGGATCTGACGTGGCTGACCACATGTTTGGGTTCTAGACCCTGAGGCTTGAAAATCACTCCAAGTGTATATGCATGCCCAAAATCCTGAGAGGAGAATGGTGGAGAAGTGGTTGTAGTATGACCGTCCTCCTTGGGGGTGCATTCTTACTTTCTCTCCCTCTCTGTCTCTCTTTCTCTCTCTCTCTCTAGTGAGTGCACATGTCCTACAGCAAACTGAAAAAATAAAAACAAAACAAAAAAATTTCTCTGCTTGATGTTAGAGCCTTCTTTACCTTTCTTTATCTTATCTTTCTGTGACATTTAGATCATGATTGGAGAGGAGTCGTTCTTCTATATTTTGAACAGGGCTACAAAAAATATTTTCAATACAGTTTGAAAATCACTACTAAGATCACTGTTTGGAGAATGAGTTAAGATGTATAGAGCCATTGACATCATTGTTAAGGTGACTGGATACCACATGGCTGACTGAGTGATTCAAGTTCTGGACCTGGCAGCCTGAAAAACACACTAAACACATGTGCATACATGCCCGGAATCCTGAGAGAAGAATGGAAGGGATTGAGGCACGGGCATCCCCTTTGAAGGAGGTGCTTTCTCACTTTCTCTGTCTCTCCTGTTTAATTTTTATAACAAATTAAATTTTTAAAAAAGATTTGTAAAGTATTGTATCTAAAATTGTATCTAGTTTGGAGATAACGTCCCTCATTAATTTTTAATCTACTCACCGAAAAGAATATCAGAAAATATTGGCTTGTCAGAAACATCATGATGTATGTTTTTCTATGTAAAAAATGCATCATGACTTTTTTGACACCCCAGTAAAAGAAAGTTGAAAGAAAATGTTGCTTTCCTCAAAATTAGAATACAGAAAAAATAAGTAAATAAGATAGTGTTTCACCATGTCACAACTCTCCTGCTACAGCCACCTAATGGATTATAGGGGTTGCCACCAGACACAGCTTCTTTTTTAGATAAGGTCTTCCTTTGTTGCCCAGACTATCCTCAAGTTTATGAAACCCCTGCCTCAGCCTCCCAAATCACTGGGATTACGTGTATTCCATGACACCTGGACTTTAAATTGGACTAGGATTTGAACTCAAGCCTCATATGTGGTACAAGCCTGTGAAGCACAGCATATTAGCAGCATGTATTACCACAGCTGGGCCAGGAAAATATAATTTAAGGAATAAAAAAATTTGATACAAACTTACAGATATATGTCTATTTTAGGTTAGTAATTTTCTCCCTAAGACTAATAGTAAAAGGGCCAGTTGCAGTCAGTACAAAACATATAATGATTCATTGCTTTAAATTAATAAAAACAACATAGAGACACCAAAACTCCTTACTTATGACCTTCCAGGACACAATGTTTAATTCAGACACACCTGAAAGAGACAGAAAGATGGAGCCAAACGAAGAGGGTGGTCATCTATACTCATTTTCTCAACCCTTTCCAATATTTCCACCTCTTCTTTTCACCCTGAGAATCTGATGTAATAATTTTTACTGGAGAGATGGGATTTACATTTAAAACAATATGAGAAAATTCTCAAAGCAGAAAAAATAAAGTTGTTCTTTGCCTTGGCCTGCCACAATTACTTCATTGCTATGACATATGACATAATAGTCCATCCCCAGACTTGGGGGTGTTTCTAATGAGCTGGAGTTGGAAGGGTCCCAGAGGAATGCAATGAACCAAAAGGCCCACTGTTCTTTCAAATTCCACCATGATATCAGGAGGGAAAACAAAGGGCTCTTCAAGATCCAGGGGTCAACCTGTGAAGTAGTTATCAAAAGGTGCCAGGAATATAGTCAGGCAGTTTCAGAGCATAGAAACTAACACTTGTCCTCTATCTCTACAATATAATTATTTCTAAGTCATCAATAATAGTACTGTATATGCTATTCTTAAAATATTCTAGTACCTTGGTATGTTATTAGATGGGATTCCTGTTACAGGGCTCTATCAAAGGAAAAATTATTATAAAGTTTCCTATATGTATGTAATATACATGTGAATATATAAAAAAATATATAGCATATATGTAGTAGAGTTTGTGTGTGTGCGTGTGCATTTGTATAATCAAAATAAATGATTTTTTAGAAATTTTTTTAGCTGTCTTTGCTATAGGCCATTTTTGCTCACTAGAAAGAGAGAGACAGGGACTGAAGTGAGAAACTATCGAGGGGGTATGGCCACGCCACAATCCCTTCTGCTCTTGGCATTTGGGGCATGCACGCACATGTTCTAGGCATCGATTTCAAGTGCTGGGTCCAGGATTTGGACCACAGGTGGTCACATGAAGTTCAATGCCTTAACCATCATGCCAGTTGTGGGCCCTTTAAAGAGTAGTTTAAGAAACATGGCAGATACTCTATGGAATACTATTCAGCCATAAAAACAGCAAAACTCTGGCTTTTGACAGAAGAATATGGAAAATTTACTGCTGAGTAAAGCAAGCCGAGCTAAGAAAGACATTTTATGTCCCCACTTAATATAAACTGAGTGTCCACACTCTATGACTAAAACTGATTGACTAAAGGATATAGAAATACAGTATGTAGATGTAAATACCAGATATAGTGTGTGTGAAAGAGCAGGGTCTGAGGAAGGGCATCTAGAAGAAAAATAGAGAAGCAAAGCATTAATGGGACAAAGAAATGTGGTATTATCTGTTGAAGATATTTTATAGTTTTATCAACTGGACTAGGGAGAAATGTTCACATGTTGAAATATTCACTTTGTAAGCTAAATAATGTGATTGAATGAATGTATAAAAGAAAATGAAATTTTAAAAAATGTAAGTGAAAAATAATAAAATAAATATTAAAAAAGAAACAAATAATTACTATGGTGATTTTCTTGTAGTCATTAAAATGTGTTTATCCTCACCAAAAGAAAGAAAGGAAAGGAAAGGAAAGGAAAGGAAAGGAAAGGAAAGGAAAGGAAAGGAAAGGAAAGAAAGAAAACATCCAGCAAAAAGCCAGAATCCATGTACATCTGAGGTGGGCTTTCCCTGACTCTTTAACTGGAAAAAGCCTCTGCCCCAAACTCCTCCTCTTGCCCAACACCCAGAGAAAAGCCAGAATTAATTCCAGGAAGGTAGGAAGTAACGTATAATCCATCAGATGACTAGAAACCACCACTGCAAAGGCACAAGAAATATGGGAAATCAAGAAAATATCTTTCTGCCAAGGAGAAAGAACAGCCCTTCTTCAGTTCAGACAGTACAATGGAACTCCTGGAAATGTCAGATAAAGATTTTAGGATATACATAGTGACAAAGCTAACAGAGATGCAAGAGAAGAGAGACAACAAACTCTAGAAGATGCAGGAGAAAAGAGACGAGTGCCAGGAGGTAAGGAAGTTCTTCTACGATCTGAAAGAGAAAATACACACCATAAAAAAGAATCAAACAGAACTGGCAGAGATGAAAACTGCAGTACAGGAAATGAAAACCTCCCTTGAAAATATTAAAAGCAGATTAGACCATGCAGAATATGAAATCTCAGATGTAGAAGACAGAATCTCTGACCTTGAAAATTTCACCAAAAAGACTGAGAAAATAATCCCCCCAAATGAGAATAATATACAAATAATACTAGATACCATTAAACCCCCAAATATCCAGATATTTGGTATCCCAGAAGGTGAAGTTACTAATCAGGGCATTGATAATCTATTTCATAAACTCCTGGAAGAAAACTTTCCAAACTTATAGAGAATTGTATTAGCTGCCCCTTCTTTTAGAACTGGCTGAAACAAAAAATTTAGCTGCACAATTGTTCCTTTAAATGTACAAGAACTTCAAAAAAGAAACCTGCCTACATTCTGGTATTAAGAAATGACCCAAGGATTCCTTCATTTCTTAAATTAATTGATTTATAGATAACTTACAACTTCTTAAGTTAATAACATTTTTTATTTTTCTCTGACTCTTATGGTAAATATGATGACCAAAATGCAAAATTCTTTATCAGTAGTTGGTTGCTTCCATTACTTACAGATAACTTTTAACTTTTTTCCTTAAATTAGATGACTGAGTGTTAAAGGCAACTGGGTCTCACATGGACAACAATGTAGTTTGAATCCCGGATGCAGCAGCTTAGAAAACACATGGGGTGCATGTGTGCCCCAAATCCTGAAAAGATAGAGAAATGGAGGAGAAGGGATTGTTGTGTGATCATGTCCCAAAGGGGGTACTTTCTCACTTCTTCTCTTTCTCTGTGTCTCTCTCCAATGAGTGCATGTGACCTTTGGCAAATTGTAAAAAGTGATGCTTGTTTTCTTACTTTAAAAAAAATTGAATTATTTGTAGGAAATAAATGAAAAGAAAAACAAAAATGTGTACTCAGCAAGTGATTTACATTCTTTCCTGTTCCTTGGCACAAAGGACCCTCAGAGAGACCTTCCCTAGGGCTCATGTGAGCTACTCACTTTTTGTTCCTTTCTAAGAATATGTCTAATTATTTAGCCAACTTATCATCAGACAGCCCAATGGCTAACTCCAATATCAACATACCATAGTCACAGGGACTAACAGGAGCCTTTTTCATAAGCCTAAAAGTCATTGAAATAGACATGAGGATCTTATTCCTAGCTCCACCAATGACTGCCTTAATGCCCAGCTAGCTTAGAGTACTTAGATAAGGTTCTTGTCTAGAAATCACCTAATCTGTTGAACTAATCTGCAGATTGTTTCATGAATGCTTTATCAAATTATGAAAGTTCAAGTGCAAACGTTTTTGAAAACCATAAATGATAAATTTATGTTTACAAGAGAAAAACAAATCAAAACTTTTTCTTTTTCTTGTCATCTAAAAAGAGTTCACCCTAGCATCTATTCATTTGTCTCAAAAGAGTACTTTGCCTAAAAGAATGTACTGATGGCAAGTGTACAAAATGTTTGTAATCTTTTGTGAAATGGAAGTTTATCATTAGCTTGTATCTGAAAAAAAAATCCCCAAAGAAAAATGACCAGTAGTACTATTTCCAGAAACACTCACAAATTGCAGGATAGAGCTTATGTTTAACAAATAACTTATAAAAGAGTTGGGTAAGGGGTTTATTCTTAATCTCTGGGCTTCTCAAACACACTTCATAAATGTTTTCTTGGGAAAGCCGATGATATGACCACAATTATTTGTGGGAGAGTTTAGTTCAGCTATCTAAATGTGGTAGTACAAATAGAAAAACATAACACGGAAAATAAAAGATTTAAATAAAACAATAACAGCTTTGATATAATGGATCTAGATAAAGATTTTATAGCCAACAATATACAATATTTTAATATTTTAAATGGAAAGTAACCCAACATACATAAAAGTATATAAAGCATTATACTGAAATTTTAATGTGTTCATGAAGCAGCTTCAATAATTATTAATATAATGTCATCTTAATTTTCTCTACTTCACTCCAATGATTTCTAAGCTCACCACTATCTTTTCTCTGTCTCACTCTCACTCTGCCTCTCTCTCTTTTCATCTTATGGAGTGATAGAATGTACACTTTTAGAACTCCTGCCAAGGACTTATGTAAAATATAACTTTAATTCTTCACATACCTATGCATACCTTGCTCCTTCCATATTACTTTTTAGGACCTTCTCAATGTGACGTGCTAAATCTCTTGACTGAGCACACATGTAACTTACTTTAGCCAAAGTAATCTTAGCATAAGTACCACAGAATTAAAATAGTGTTTCTGCTTGCTCTTTGTTTCTGCCCACCTATGAGAAAACACCTGAGCTAACAAACAGGAAGTTGAAAGCTCCAGTCATTCTAGCTAAGACCAGCCTAGATCAACCAAAAGCCAACCAATTCCTAGATCATCAAGTAAGTACAGGCAAAATTAGAAAAACGTTCTATTCAGAATTCCCTGTACTCTGAGCAATAAATACTGATGGTTATGTACAACTGAGAATTTTTAGTTATTTGTACATTATTTGGCATTAGACCCCTGACACAGATCTATGTATTATATATGAATATTATATATTTGTGGTCAAAACACAAAAGGAAGCATACTAAAGAGAATACTTTCTGTGTGAACATATAAAAATTAGATAGCTAGATAGATAATATTTTTAATAATCAAATCTAGTATCAGCTAACAAATAAGGATTCAAAGACAATTCAAAAAAGGAAAGTATATTCTTTTCAACAAATTATGCTGAGATAACTGGATATTCACCTGTACAAGAATGAACTTGGATTCCAATCTCACATCATATATACACATTTATTCAAAATGGATCAAAGACTAAATGTAAGATCTAAAACTACAGAAGTTTTAGAAGGACACTTTGGTGTTAATCTTCATGACCTTTTATTAGACCGTGGTTCCTTAGATATGACACCAAAAACATAAAAAAAGAATTAAACATTATCAAAATTAAAAACATTTGTGTGTCAAAGGATATCATAAGATGAGAAGATGACTCACAGAAATTCAGAAAATATTTTCAAATCTTATATAAGTTTAGTATCCAGAATAAAGAGTAAAGAACTCTTACAACTTGACAATAAAAGAACATTTTCAAATGTACAAACTATTCAAATAGACATTCTGCAAAGAACACAATGGCTATGATATTAAGCACATGAAAATATTTTTAATATCATAAGTCACTAGGAAAATGCAGCACAAGGTGATACATATTCCCACCTAGGACACCTATATTCCAAATGACAGAAAATATTGAGACTTACCTAGGATGTGGAGAAACTGGAATCCTTATCTATTGCTGGTAGGACTGTAAAATGATGTGGCCACTTTGGAGAACAGTTTGGCAGTTTTGCAAAAAGTTGAACATGGCTCAGTCACTGGGTTGCAGCAATAACACAGTCACTGCAGGCTGGAAGCTGTATGGTCAATTGCAGGTTTGAATCCCCAACTGGCTTGAAAATATGCCAGGTGCATATATGTGTGCCCAGGATCCTGAAGAGCTAAAGGGCTAGATGAATGAAATCACAGTATGAAACATAAATGGAGGAGTTAGCATATCTAAAGACAAAAGTGTTTTCTTTTATTATTTTTTACATTTAATCACTATATACCATTACAGCATACAAAATAAAATTTTCCAGCATGAATACACTACATATTAGTCCAAAGATATTATCATACATGTTATCAACAGACAATATTTCATTTTTGTGTCTCTTAAATATTTTGTTTCTTTTTCCTCTTGATTCCCTCCCTCTTACCCTCTGCCATTTCCCAGCTTCCTTCCACACTATCTCCAGTATCCACAGTTGTTCTCCATGCTTTTATACTTTCTAATATTTCAGTTTCTGCCATAGAGTGCAGACATTCAGTATATTAAATGGGGACATACAATGCTTCTCTTTCATGGTCTGGTTTGCTTGCTTCACTTAGCAAAACATCTTCCATATTTGTCCATTTTCTATCAAATGCCAGGGTCTCATTTTTTATGGCTGAGTGGTTTCCATACTGTATGCATGCCACACTTTTTCAATCCATTCATCTGTTCATGGACAGCTAGGTTGGTTCCATGTCTTAGTGATCATGAATAATGCTGCAATAAACATGGATGTGCACAAATTTTTCTGGCTGAGTATAGTCTTATCCTTTGAGAAGATGCTCCAGAGTGAAATTGCTGGATCATCTGATAGTTCCATCTGTAGGTCTTTGAGGAACCTCATATTGTTCTCCTTAGTGGCTGTGCTAATTTACATTCTCATCAACAGTTTAGTAAAGTTCCTTTTTCACATAGGCTCACCAGCACTTATAATTCTTTTTTTTTTTTTTAATCTTAACCATTCTGCATTCTGACTGGGATTAGGTAGTATCTCATTGTGGTTTTCAAAAGGATTTCTGCTGATCATGGAGGGGTGAAGCAGTTGAAGATTTTCTGTAGTTATTTTCCATTTTTCTATATCTGAATTTTCTAAGTTTTCTGTAAACAGTAGGCATTGCTTTATGTTTGTCAATGTGTGTGTGTGTACATACATGTGTTTCTATACATACACCATTACTCATATATATGTGTATACATACATGCATGCACACACACACATGTTCACACCAGGGAACTTCAAAAAGTTGATGGAGAAATGTAATTAAAGTTCAAGCTTGGGCAACCCTATGGCATGGTAGTTAAGTCAGCTGGATCTCATTTAGTCAACTATGCATTTAAATCCCAGATCTGGCAACTTGAGAAACAGGCCACATGCATGTGTACATGTGCCCACAATCCTGAAAGGAGGGAGAAATAGAGAAGGGATTGCAATATGACCATCTTCCATGGGGCTGCTTTCTCACGTTTTCTTTCTCTCTGTCTGTCTCTGGTGAGTACACATGTCCTTTGGCAATAAATAAATAAATAAACAAGCACACAAGCTTAGACCCAGCCTAATTTGCGTAGTCTATAGTATTAATATAATGGACCATAGTGCTAGAAGTCACATGGCTGATAAGAGGTTTGGATTCTAGGTTGGCCTGAAAACATGCCATGTGCACACATGGGAATCCAAGATCCTGAGAAGCTAGAGGACTGGGAAAAGAAGATCATGGCATGACAAGACTCTGCCAAGGGTGCTCTCTCTCTCTCTCTCTTTTTCTCCTACACATGCATACATTCTTAAAAGAAGAAAAGAAGGGAGGGAGAGAGGAAGAGAGCTAGCAAACAAGAAAGAAAAGAAAAAGAAGAAAGGAAGCTAACAAGCAAGTAGCTTACTTTGGTGCAAAAAAAATTTTAAATCCATACATAGTTGTTTTCTTTGTTTAATAATAGACACTTTCAATAAATTTTTAGACACCAAGAGGAGAATGTATGTCTTCTAAAGGAGGCCTTGTAACTTCTATCTCCTTTCTGAACTACACTTTTTTGGTGAAATTCTTAGGTATAATAATATGGAGAGAGAGATAAAAGGATACTTGATACACAATCCACCTGTTCATCTTTACTTTTGTTTCATACTTTATCTCCTCCTCATTATTATTACATTTTCTTCTTTCTTGTTTGTATCTTCCACACTATCTTCACCTTCATCTATTTCACCATTTTACTGAAAAGAACTTTAAGCCCTATCTCTTGTTCTCTTTCAAAAACTCCCAATTTTAATCACTTAATAAATTTTCAATATAAAAGCTATCTGGAGAAAAACATTTTCAAAATTTTCATAACAAAACTATAAAATAAAAAGTGTCTTCAAGCTCATTATGGTAATGAATTGAGACCATTTGAACAAGGAGAAATCTCAAAACATTTTTCATTTTGATTCTTCCTTAATATTTTGTTTTTATCAGATATCAACTTGGAGATAAACCTTTTAAAATTTGGTCCATTGCTTATAACAAAACCAGAATAGTTTTAAACAATTCTTCTTTATCTGATGGAATGAAGATTGTCAGAGATAGGCCCCAGCTGGGGCCAAATTAGAGAAATTAAGAAGCAAAATAAAACAGAGTACTTTCTTATAACTTGTTTATTTTATTAAATGATAAAACAGAATTTGTCATACTTCTAGAAACAGAAAGACAGAGCATTGTTAAAGTGCAATTTGTAAAAGATAGAAATGATAGAGCCCCACAAAATAGGACTGGGTCATCAAACAGAAAAGGCATGCTAAAAAGACATGCAAGTTTACTTTCAAGATGAGAATTAAATCATTACCTAATAAGGAAATGGTTCATTAAAACTATCACCAAATGGATGAGAGAAATAAAGAGGAAGAGAGAGACCTACAATTTGGAATCAACACCAACTTAACTGAAGTTTCAGAGAAACACTTAGAAATTTCTACTATACGGGAAAAAAAAAAAGACGCTTAATGCAATAACATGGGTTTAAATATTCTGGGGACTTAATATAGTTTCTTCTCATTTCTTTTTGTTGTTGTTACACTATCACAGAAAGCTCCTTTTATTTCTTTTCGGTTGGTAAATTATAGAGTGGATATTGTTTATGCACATTTTTGAAAATGATACTGTTATGGTTAAAATTATGTAGGATGTGCAATACCAATTTTCCTAACTTGGAAATATGCCAGCCACTTTTTTTTTTAAGAAGAAATGCAGTAAAAACTAAACAATTGAATAAATAATTGTAATAACAAGTTAGCTGATCCAGACTGTTTAGTACCAAAAAAAAAAGGCTTGAAGACAATTTACTTTGAAAATCTAATTGAATTATCTAAAATTCCTTTTCATTTCTAAAAACCCTAAAGCTATGCTTGTAAAATTGTAAAAATAAATTTTAAAAAAATTGCCACAACACTTAATACTGTGCACATCAGTACGTGCTGGCTCAAAATTAAGGCAATATTCTGTAAAGAAATAGATAGGCATTAAAATTTAGCAACTGTGTCTCTGAACTTATTTGAAATGCTCTTCAATCCAATCAATTGTCAATATATTAGGAGCCATTTGCAGGATAAAATCTCTCTCTGTACTTTCAGCATTTCTCATAAGTTCCACAGTTTATATAGAAATCCTGTTACAAGTCCACGGAGTAACTATTTCTTTTCTTTTCCTTCCCTCTCTTTTTTTCTTTCTTCTTTATTTATTTACAGTCATTCACTACATCAATGCAATATACGAAATGAGATTTTTTCCATCCACTATACATTGTATATTGGCTTAATCAAGGATATTACCATACATATTATCATCAACAAATAATTTTCTATTTCTTGTTTCTTATATATTTTTGCTTTATTTTTCTCTCCTTGATTCCCTGTCTCTCACCCTCTGCAACCCCCCCCCACACACACACACTCTGTCTCTAGTATATACAGTTGTTTTCATTCCTGTTTTTTCATATTTTATTGATTCACTAAAGATCTTAATTAATTTAAAGACTTTCAGTAGCAAGCACAGCTGATATATACATATTACTGAACACATGTTTGACTTTAGGCATAAACTTGAGTGTGTAAAGCGAACATACTATAAGTGTGTATAGAACATACTATAGTATGTTCTATAAAGTAGCACCTCACAGGGACTATATAGCTTACTGCAGTCATTAAATAGGTATTAGTAGATATTTTTAATGCATTTTTTAATTTGAAAAACAAGGTTTAGTTTTAGTAGATCAAAATAAAAAAATGTTAAAAGAGAAATTTGCTTAAAACTTAAAACCAGGAAAAAAGTTGGGATTCAGTTCAAATAGTAGGTAGATGAACCTACCAGCAGTTCAAGAGAAGACAAAATCCTCAAATATGGAAATAAAAGCATTAAAGGAAATCAGTAATGTTTTAGTCTGAAGTAAAAAAAAAAAATTCTATTTCACTAGTTCAGACTAATGCAATTAATCTCTCTTCTATTGAATCTGAAGTGTTACTGTGGTCTGATCTTTTCCATTTAAACTCTGGAAGTTAATATTCAACTCCAGACTTGTCCCTACCATAAGTCTGGTCATTCTCTTCGTTGTTTCTTATACTCTTATCTCTGTGTGTCTGGTTTTAGTTTTCATGGTATAACACTCCCTTCAGCACTTCTTGGAGAGCTGGTCTGGTGTTGGTAAATTCTTTTAGATTTTGTTTATCTGAGAATGTTTTTGTCTTTTTCCCCCATATGAAAGATAATGTTGCTGGGTATAGTGTTCTTGGTTGAAACTGGTTTTCACTTAACACGTTGAATATATTTTCCCATTCTTTCCTTGCTTGCATT
>NW_006159795.1:529307-567623 GCF_000334495.1 Tupaia belangeri chinensis
TTGCCAACTTTAGTATCTTATCTCTGTCTATGATTTTGGCCAATCTGGCTGTGATGTGCCTTGGGGAAGATGTTCTTGGGTTGATTGTATGTGGGATCCTGTGTATTTCTTGGGTCTGAATATTTGAGTGTCTCTCTAGGTTTGGAAAGTTTTTTTCCAGGATTTCATGAAGTAGATTATTAATACCCTTACTAGTTTCTTCACTTTCTTGGATACCAATGATCTGGATGTTTAGGCATTCAATGGTATCTACTATTACTCGTATGTTATTCTAATTTTTTTTTTTTTTGCTTTATTTTCTCCATCTTCTTGGAGAATTTCTAGAAAAATCCACCAAGTAACATTTTTTTTTTGAGAAGTTTTTGCTATAGGGCGTGTGCGCTCACCAAAAAGACAGAAAGAGACAGAAAGACAGAAAGCGAGAAATCCCCCCAGGGGGAATGGCCATGCTGCGATCCCTTCTTCGTACTCCTCTTGGGATCTTGGCATGCACATGCACCTGGGATGAGTTTAAGTCATGGGGTCTGGGACTCGAGCAACATTCAACTACATGGGAGTCCAGTGACATAGCCATTACTCCAATGGCTGGTCCTGAGTAACTTTTAAATAAACTCTCTTTCCTGCACCAATGGTGAGTATAATTGATGACCTACTTTTATGATTTTACTTTGCTAGTGCTGTGTTGTTTGGATTAAGCAAAACCAATTTGGGGACCAGCAGTTGACATAATGGCTATGTCACTGGACTCCCATGTAGTCGACCGTGGTTCGAGTCCCAGACACGGTGACTTAAACTCACGCCAGGTGCATGTGCGTGTGTGCCCAAGATCCCAAGAGGAGAATGGATGAGAAGGGACTGTGGAGTGGCCATCCCCCTGAAGGGGGGGGAGATGATTTCTCGCTTTTTGTTACTCTGTCTCCCTCTGTCTTTCTGGCAAGAGCATGTACCCTATAGCAAAAACCTCTCCAAAAACAAAAACAAACAACAGCAACAACAAAAGTTTGTTCCGGAAATGCAGATACTGACACACGCTAGGAAAATAATTTGACTCCAAAATAGATAGTAACTGGGAAAACAATTCACATTATTAATTTGCATGAGAAAAATCCACATTCTCTCTTAATAAACTAATAACAGTGTTGACCCATATTCTAAAAATTATAAAGCATCTTGATATTTATTAACTCATGAAATTACGACATTTCTCAGAGATAAGTATTACTCTTTTTTTTCTTAAGTTGCCTGTCTTAGATTTCATAGCCTTGACAGGAAAGTCATGCTTATAACGGAAATACATCATTAGAGAAACATCCAATCTCCCTTTCTTACCCAACTTACCACTCCCCAAAAGTAAAATCCCCACCATTTCTAATTTGAATCTTTATAAAGATTCCTGGCATAACTGTTTTTAAAAATATGCTTTATAAAAAATTTATAAAATAAAAAATATGCTTATTCTACTTTATGTCACCAAGGAACTCTGATATAAATAAGAATTTTTGTTAATATATGCCTCCTTTGTTCTCCTATCTTCCCAATGTTTGATATTTATATGTTTGTTATAGCAGTTACCACTCACTATCCTTGTTTTTAAGTAGTTCCTATTTTGGAAGAGACACTAGAAAAACAGAAAGGAATAATATAATAATATAGTTTTTCTGTATACAGAAAAAAATGATTGATGTTAAGAGGTGAAGTGTTGTTTTTGTTTTGTTTTGTTTTGAGTTTTTGCCATACGGTGTATGTGTTCCCCAGAGAGACAGTGAGAGGTAAAGTGAGAAATCACTTTCTTGGTGGATGGCCACACCACAATTTCTTCTCCTCCATTCTTCTTCTGGGATTTTGGACATGGACACACACACCCCTAACATGAGTTTCAAGCCACTGGATCCAGGATCCAGGATCCAGAAGGGAGAGAAAGAGAAAAAAAAGATTATTCCTAGCAAAGGGAGAGCTTGAATAAAGACTTAAATGGTGGAAAGGTAGAGTGAAGAGGCTTTCTATAGCCGAAGGTCAATACTAAGGGAAGCCCTTTAGAGTGTGCTATGTTTTTATAAGGTTGTATGTCTATGAAGTGAAGCACTGAAGAATTAAAAGTGAGGGAAAGGCATGCTCACATTTTACCTTTTACATAGTTTAATAAAGATGGAATAGAAAGGAAAATGAGATCAGGGAGATCAGTATAATGACTTTTCTTATGCCATTATGGTAAGAAATGGTGTGGAAACAAAGAAGTGGAGTAAAAGAGATAGGTTCAAGCAGTTTTTGATGATAAACTAGTTAGTACTAGGAGATGGATTGATGGGATGAGACAGGGTTGATTTAATAGGAAGAAAGATGTGTAAGTAGTTCCTTTGTTTTAGTTCATATAGCCAAAAAGTCATACTATTCACTGATAGATTATGGAAGGAAGAGCATGTCTCAAGAGTATTGGGAAGAAGTAGAAAAGCTGAAGTATCTGTTGAACATTCAAGAGGCAATGTAGAGACTATTAATCTATATACAGCAAAAGCTCAAAAGAGGAATAAAGTATCATTTTGAGATGATGGTTAAACCATGAGAATTGGCTTGACTAGGTAAACAGGGCCAAGACAAACTTAGGAAAGCACCAGGTACTGAGAGTTGAGCATATGATTGCCAATACAAAAGTCTAAGAGAAGCGCCAGGAGGCACAAGGGCACAAGTGTGAAAGAGATCATAAAATTAAAAGGTTTCAAAGATGGAATGGTCAATAATGTCAAGGACTACAAAGAGCTAAAGATGCTGATGGTAACCTTTATCATGACAGGTTAGGTAGTATTTACAGAAACAGATATAAGCAGACCCTGAAGAAGGCAGGTGAGGAGGAGTGTTCACAAGGTGAAGTAAATCACGCTCTTTAGCAAGAAGCTTGGCTGGGAAGATAAAAGAATAATGGCTAGTAAGGCCAGATAAACAGAGCTTTGTCTCAGGAAAAGAAAATATATGTACAATCTTCTGCTAAGAACCAGAAAATGCCTAATATCTCTCTATTTTGACAGTGGAACATGAAGTGTGTTCATTAGCTGGTGTAATAAGGGTTAGATTGAGTGGAGGATTTGAGGGTATCAATCTAAAAACTGAGGGTAAACTGAGGCACAATATGTAAGCAAAAGAAATTATGTGGGTATAACTTTGAGAACTACACCCAGCATGCAGCCCAGATTGACCGAAACATGCTCACTGAGGTCTTATTGTCTTGAAATAGGTTTCACAGATGAAAACCACAAGACAAAGGAAGGTTAAAGCATTGTTTTGAGATTAGTAGCAAGGTTGAGCTGAAGCCACTCTTTGTTATTTGTCCCGACCTGGGGGACAGTCGAACAGGTTCCCTGGGGGAGGGAGTGAGAGATGGGACAAACACACGCGCACACACACACACACACAGAGTGGAAACAATATGAGGTGCTGATCAAGTCTTCTTCTTCCTCCGTTTATTGAGGAAAAAATGGTGAGTTATACACAGGCTGGTGGGCACCGATTGGTTGTCCGAAATGGAAATGAAATAGAACAGCATGAACCAATCATTGGTGTGGGTGGATCTCTCCTGTTGCCTAGAAACCCAACCACCCCTCGGGGAGAACAGTTGGTCACATGATTTCTGAGAAACGGTTTGTTTAGTGAGTAAGTGAAGTCTAATGGTTTCCAAGATGGTGGATAGCTCAAGATGGCAGATAGCTCAAGATGGCTTCCGTATGCAGTGCCCTCCACAGTTATTGGCATTATCATTGCATAAATTCTTATCAATTAGACGGGAACTTTCTGGGCAGATGTCCCCATAGAAGTAGTCCTCTTGTCAGGTTGTATCGAACTTTGTGCCATGCCATGGTTCTGTCAGAGTCCTTGATAGTTCTTGTTTCATACTTGTGTGAGAAAACACCTCCTCCATGGCCTTCTCCAGATTAGTTTATTCAGGGTTGATACAATGATGCCATTATTCTGATAAACTTCCACTGAGAGAACAGTAAATCTGCAGAATCTACTCACGGAGAATTGATAGAGAACTTAACTATTATTGATTGAGGTCTAGAGGGCTTTGCAGAAGTTGGAGGAAAAATTAGAAATGTGTTTTTTTGTTCTTGTTTCTATTTTTCCCCTCTTGCTTCAGGTTTTCTGATTCTATCTTCCCATTTACCTGTTTCTCAATTTGGTGTATGAAAATAATGATGATAATGTCACTACCAAAAAGGCAAATAGGACACTGCATATCTTCCTTCTATACCTGAAACCAGGATCTGGACAATTCAGCTACAATGTTTAAATCTGTGCAAATTATTTGACAACACTGCACTTCTACTTTTTCCTCTGAAAAATAGAATTAGCATTACTTATATGACTGTATGAATTAATAGGGATGACATAGGGAAAGCCCTAGAGGATTGTTTGATTTATCGATTACAGATATATTTTATTTCCTTCCACAAAAAGGAAAAAATAATGATCAATGTGTTGGAGTGGGTAGAAGAGAAAGGAATCTCATTAAATGATAGCATAACAGGAAATAGGGCAAAGGAATGGAAAACAGGCTTAAGTTGAATCTTATTGCAAAGAAAAACACATGAGAAACCAAGACATAGATGAAGATGGATGTTTCTAAAGAAAGATGCTAATAGTACAAAAGTGTGGAAGAGGGCAAGGGAAATACTCAAACACCATTAATCACAACCCTTGCTGTTGATTCCCCTGAGGTTCAAAGGAAAGAAACAGGCAGAAAAAGCATATGTAGTCCTGTATATCATTCAAAAAAGCAGCTGCTACTCAAATCTGAAAAGTCAATGCACTTTATAAAAAAAAAAGGAAAAAAAAAAAAAACTGGAGCCAAACAAGATCCCAGAAATAGCGTACTTGTAGAAAACCACTCACTGCTTCTGGGAAAATAGATTTAGGGTTGAATTGAGGATAACATTGCATAATGCGGACTTGAAGAAAAAAGAGGCAGAACTTGAATGGGTTTATCTAGAATGTTCTTGCCATTGATCCATTCATAAAACAATTACTGAACACCTACTGTGTACTGAACACTGTGTCCTCTGTAGGAAAAGAATTTCTCCTTTAGACAGTACATTTAATCAAAATAGTTGTTGTCTTTATGGATATGAAAGACCACATAATATTTAGAACAAAGAAACTCACTCTAATATAAAATAACATTGAACTGGAAACCCTGGCATAGCAGGAAAATTTTCTCTCTACTACCAATTGGCTGCACCCTCATAGTTAAGCTTTATGTATCCAGATCTTTGAGCCACACTTTCCTCTTGGAGTCATAAATGTAAACATGTGTCTATTAATAAATGTGACAACAAATAAACAGGCTTATCTTCAGTTAACATCATTAACGATGTACACATTTTTTTTTCTAAATAAGATTAATTATGAGGAGAGTAAAATAACCCTTAAAGAAGAAATTTGGCCATTGTTTAAACTTCATACTTTCTTGAGGACAGTATATATAACGAATGAAAGATCTCCATTGTCATTTAGAGGGACAGGGGATTTCCATGAGATCAAAATTCTGACTGACCCTACAAATCATTCAGAATCATATCTCCTAACAAGATTTCTTCTCAGGTTACTCAGCATGAAAATCTTTGTTCTAATGATACGTTAAAAAGAACAAAGCTTCAAGTTGGTAAAGTCTATTGATGGTTTTCATTTATTATTCTAGATACTGAATGAAAAAAAGATGGAGAGGAAATCCAGATTGATTTAGATATGAAAGGAAACAGGAAGTGCACTGACCCACAGAGTTTGACTTGCCGGAACGTAAAGTGCATTAGGCATTTACAATAAAGGTATGGTGAGATAATGGAGATAACGGACACCAATTACTTGAGGATATTGGTAGCCAGAGGAGGCATGAATGAGAACAGCAAGGAAAAAACGAAGAAAGATCAAGGGAAGCACTTGTCTGTACAGAACCTAAAGACAAAAAAATTGAAATTCACTCTTTTAATTCATTAGACTATCTTGACTAATAAAATTCTTCCTAGCATCTCTTAGTGGATGAGAGTTCTCCAACTAGTAGAGCTCTTTCATGTTGGTAATTCACATAAAGGAGATGTTGAATGTTAAGGCTGACTGGCTAGTATAGATAGAATTATAGAAAGATGACACAGGACAGGGTTATCTGTTAAGACTAGAACTAGAGATAAAATATGGGTCATCACAAGACAAATGTTGTTGAAAGCCTGCCTCTTCCTTGGGTATATTTCCTGCTATTCAAACATATCAACTCTCCTAACATCTTTGTTTATTAAAGCCCAGTCATCCTCTCATGGTTGGATTTGGCCAATGGCCAAAAGCCCTAAGTCAGAGACCTGAAGGAAGAGAGTAAAATTGAAGTATTTACTCCCTGTTTCCTTGAGGGACTGCCATAGGCTGCCTGCATCCCTTGATCGAAGGTCACTGCTTCTCTCTAGAGGAACCTGTCTTCACAACCCTGTGTTTCAGAGGCCTCAGGATGGTAACAGCCTGGTTATTAGAAACTCCAGGAAACTGTACCACCCCTTTTCAGCATACTGTCCACAATTTTTAATATAATCCCATTATTAAATCCTCTATTTAGTTATCTACCACAGAAGAACAAATCACTGTAAAATAATAATTATGTGTCAGTGCTCACATTTTCTCCTGATCAAGAATTTGGGAAGTGTTTTATTAGACAATTTTTGCCTGGAGTCTCTCATGTGGTGCAGCCATATGCTGGCTGGGGCTTCAGTTGTCTGGGTCTAGAGATTGTACTTTCATGGTGGCTTATTCACATGCTGGACAAGTTGGTGCAGATATTTGTTGGGAGTTTCAGTTCTTTTCCATATAGATTTCCAGGGTTTTTAAAGTGTGATAATAGATCTTTCTATAGCAACTGAGAAACAGAGAAAGAGAGAGAGAATCATATCTTTGGGGGGCTCAGCTCTGAATTCCTGAAGTGTCATTTCTGCATTCTATGATTGGGTCAGCAGAAAAGTCATGATGCATTTTTTCACAGAAAAACAGAAAAATATGTTTTAATATAATCCCATTATTAAATCCTCTATTTAGTTATCTACCACAGAAGAACAAATCACTGTAAAATAATAATTATGTGTCAGTGCTCACATTTTCTCCTGATCAAGAATTTGGGAAGTGTTTTATTAGACAATTTTTGCCTGGAGTCTCTCATGTGGTGCAGCCATATGCTGGCTGGGGCTTCAGTTGTCTGGGTCTAGAGATTGTACTTTCATGGTGGCTTATTCACATGCTGGACAAGTTGGTGCAGATATTTGTTGGGAGTTTCAGTTCTTTTCCATATAGATTTCCAGGGTTTTTAAAGTGTGATAATAGATCTTTCTATAGCAACTGAGAAACAGAGAAAGAGAGAGAGAATCATATCTTTGGGGGGCTCAGCTCTGAATTCCTGAAGTGTCATTTCTGCATTCTATGATTGGGTCAGCAGAAAAGTCATGATGCATTTTTTCACAGAAAAACAGAAAAATATGTCATGACTTTTCTGATGGCTCAATAGGTAAGCCAGTTAAAATTTCCACCCAGGTTCAAAGAAAGGTAACCTTCTTGATGAAAGCATGCCAACTTTAAATTATAAGGGAACATGTGGGCTGAACATGTATATACATGTGTATCAATATAGCCTTTTTGCTCAATAATTTGCCACCTGTTCCTTGAATTATTCTAACATGAACCTGCCCTCTCTTCTGGCAGATACAGTCAAGATGACGTTAGGGTCACTTCTAGATCCAGTGTTGTAGGAATCTTCTAAGGAATCAGATGACTGCCTAATCACTAGATGAAATAGTGGGTGGTTTGAAAAGTCATGACATATTTTTCTAAGCAAAAAATTAATCATTTTTCTGACATCCCAATAGTTACATAGGTTGGGACATACTGGAGACCAGGAAATAAAAAATACTCACTGGGAGCAGTAGGTTTTTGGAGAATATCTCTACTTTCAGGTAAAGAAATCTGTTCAGGAAGGGTACAATATCAAGCTAGATTGGCATTCAGGTACATGACTAATTTCAAGCAAGCAAGTGAGGTCAACTAATGCAGAGGAGCAGGGGACAAGAGAACAGAATCTAAGTCCAAAAGACCCAGATTTTAATTCTAGTTCACTTACTGGTTTAAGATTCTGAGCAAGTTGTTTAGCATATCAAATCTCAGTCTTTTTCACCTTTTAAATAAAGATATGGTCAAGACTTATGTCAGGCAAGATCTAACCAGGAAGACAGAAACCACTTCACATATTTACAATAGAGAGAATTTTTTCTTTTTTTTTTTTTTGGAGAGATTTTCACTGTAGGGCGTGTGCGCTCGCCAGACAGACAGAGAGAGACATAGAGACAGAAAGTAAGAAATCGCCCCCCAGGGGGGATGGTCACGCCGCAATCCCTTCTCCTCCATTCTCCTCTCGGGATCTTGGGCACACATGCACACGCGCCCGGCGTGAGTTTTAAGCCACCGGGTCCGGGACACGAACCGCGGCCGACTACGTGGGAATCCAGCGACATAGCCATTATGCTAACTGCTGGTTCCCAATAGAGAGAATTTAATACATATTTCTGGTTCAAGAGGTGATAGAGAAGCTGAGAGTCAACAGAGGATGTTTAGGGACTCAGAAATTAGCAGTCACTAGAAGCCATTCTCACCGCTTGACTGGAGTGAAGAAATAACTCCTCCAGGAAATCTGGAAACACTGTGGGCATGTCTATACAGAAAAAGTTTAAAGAGAAAAACAGTCATTTGTGAACTTTAAATTCACTCGTTCTTCTTTAGCTTTGTCCCAAAGCAATAATATTCATGATATGACAGTCTGAAATATGAGTTTTGCCCAATCTAATTAAAATAAGTTCACTTATTAAAATGACATTTCTGAGGCATATTAAAATAGCTACATAACTTCAAATATGAAAATGTTTGTCCAACATTTTGGAAGGATTGGGGTATTCAATTTGCTTAGTATCCTTGTAGTGAACACAGTGACTAAACAGGTAGCTTCAGTGGCAGGAGCAGTGGCAGTTGCATAGCCTAAGCATGGAGAATCAGGCCTCAGTTGTGGATCTGGAGTAGGAGCTAGACAGAACAGTGGTCAAGGCATTAGGCATTTAAGAAAGGCTCTTGGAAAGGACTAGAACATGGGGTAATAATTAAGTCACTGAACTCCTACATGGCCAACCACAGTTCAGGTCCTAGACCCGGAGACTTAAAATTCACACTGGGTGCCTGTGCACACATGCCCAAAATCCTGAAAGGAGAAGGGATTGTAGCATGGCCATGCCCCCTGGGGGTAATTTTCGCTTTATGTGTCTCTGTCTCTGACTCTATAGCAAAAAAAAATTCTCTTAAAAAGAGAGAGAGACAGAGAGAAAGAAAGAAAGTGACTTGGGGATCTATCTGTGGCTTAGTGGTTAAAGTAGTTGGATCCCACTAGAACCACCTGTGTGGCTTAAAAAACATCCCAGGGCCTGTGCATGTGTGTCCAAAATCACAAAAAGAGAGAGAAATGGAGACGAGATTGTAGCATACTGTCCTCCATGGGAGGTGCTTTCTCCCTTTCTCTCTCTCTTTCCATCTCTCTCACAACTACAGGTGTCCTCTAGAAACATTTTAAAAAGAAGGGAAGATAGGAAGAGAAGAAGAGACTTGAATATAAAGGGACTTAAGAAAGAAACCCAGAACGGATGGGACAAAGATTTAGCTGGGTCTGAAAAACAACAGAGAAACTCACTTTCTAGAAATGGGTAACATGATTACATTAACCTCCATTTTCCATAGTACTGAATCCCTAAGAACAAGATTGGTCCTAGCTTGCAAGTAGAATTTAACCTGTAGATGGGGTTCAAGGGGGTAAAAAAGCAAAACATACAGAAAACAAGAAATGAAAAATTATTTGCTGACAATAACATGTTTGTTGGTGTGCTTGATTGAGACAATATACAGTATACCCTGGATGGAAAAATCTCATTTTGTATGCTGTAATGATATACAGTGAATTAATGCAAATAAATAAATTTAAATTTTAAAAAAAGAATCTATCCAAAGAGAAAGAAAAAAAATTAGCCAGAGAATCAAGCAGATTATGACCACATTGGTGGGAAATTACTATAAACAAATATGACCCTTGATGTTTTGTAACCAAATAATGTAAACTTTGAGACGAGTGAAACCAGGTTGAACTAGAATTATAATGTGGTCTCACAGGACAGAGCTGGATCCTCCAGATTGTGCCACCTTCCTAAGCTTCATATGCTTGTGTTTAACAAGTATGCACAGAAATGTTCTGACCAAGCCTCAGTCTTAGGACTTGCTCTAGGCCTATGTGTTAAATAAGCAAGAAACAGAATCAGACTCAACCAATAATCATTACCAAATTCATTTTTCCTTTTTGCTGACTAGATGTCATGCATCCAATGAGTGAATGTTTTAAAACAACTAAGTTTTTGAGTTACAACTTTACATATCAAACAAACACATGAAGGCGTCTTCAAAAAGTTCATAGAAAAAGGCAAGAAAGTATAGGGGTAAGGGATAACATTCTGAGGGGCATTAGTAGGCTCCAGTTCAAATCTGGAGCTCTCCCTGAATACACTGGGCATGCATGTGACCATGATCCAGAGCTGCATAAAGGCTGGGGAAGGATCCCAGCTTTGGGACCTTGTTGAGGTGCTGCCTCTCTCCCATTCTCTCTCTCCCTCCCATTCTCTCTTATTAATAAAATAAACATTTTTAAGTTCATGAAATATGCATATTATGAAAAAGCGATGTATGAATTTCACATCTTTTGCACCAAAATAAACTCATACATTATTTAATTCTGTTTTCTCACAAACATTGATGTCCCTTCATATATGCTGAAGGGTCACCGTCACCTTAAATGTAGCTTAAGTAGCACCCAACTACCTAAATACTAAAAAGAAAATGATGCATTAGGAAGAAATAAAACTAAGAAAGGCAAAAGAACCTAAATGACATTTTGAGACAGGGATACATCAGTGGGCAAAAAGGAATTTAAGACTCTACTCATTAGAAAAGAAGAGGTCAACACTACATGGAATGAAAAGTGCCTTCCATGGAGATGCTCAAACTGAATTTATTTTGCTTCACTGAGACAGGAAATGCACTATGATACTCAGGATAGGGGGAAATGACAATTTAATGATTACAGAACATCTTTCAAGTTCTACCTAATTGAAGAATCTCAGCATCAAAGGCAGAACTGGTAGCCTTGTGGAAAATGGAATGTCATGTTGCTTTCCTTTTCACTTTGAACTACATCAGTGAACTTTAACATCTTCTCTGGCTTTATTTTTCCATTTTCATTTAACATTGACACAAAACAGACATGACTTTAAGTGTACCACGTGAAGAAGTAATTTATGTTGGAAACTTTAAATGGATGGGACAGAACTAACTTTTGTATCTGTTACATTTTAATGACTTTAAATATATTTAGTTGACCAAAGTTCAGACCTTCACCATTGCAGGTAAAGGTAGCTTGACATAATAGACATTCTATTGCCTCAGCCACCTCATAAAGGGGAACATATAAACTGTTATCTCTAAGGCGAGCTTTCCTCTCAGCTCCCCAGTTTATAAATGCTATCAGCACCATCAAATTTTATAGCTGCTGAGAACCAATAGTTAGCGTAATGGCTATGTCGTTGGACTCCCACGTAGTCCACCGCAGTTCGCGTACCGGACCCGGTGACTTAAAACTCACGTCGGGCGCGTGTGTGTGCGTGCCCAGGATCCCAAGAGGAGAATAGAGGAGAAGGGATTGCGGCGTGACCATCCCCCCTGGGGGATGATTTCTCGCTTTCTGTCTCTATGTCTCTCTCTGTCTGTCTGTCTGTCTGGCGAGCGCAAGCACCCTATAGCGAAAATCTCTCCAAAAAAAATTAAAAAATAAAAAAAATTTATAGCTGCTGTTTTTCAAGTTTATTTATTTTGTGTGTGTGTGTGAAAGCAAGAGAGAGGTAGAGATTAAGAGACATCCCTCACAGGGTCCCCACACTTCACTCTATCTCCAGTTCCAGGCAACCTGGATCGAGGGCTTGGTATGACAATCATCATGCACAGAAAGGTCTTACACAAACCCAGCACATTTGCCATGTGGGTCCACTTGTGTTACCACTGCCCAACACCTAGCCCTTGTAACTTTTTTATTCCAGCAGTTCTTTATATTTTCCCTCAAGCATCATTTGATAATTGGGGGCTGGGAGAGACCCTGATCATATTGGACTCAGGGAAAGCATTCATTTAATACAGGTACAAATTTTCATTAGCTTTACTTTTCTAATATTGAGCAAAAATGCTTAAAGAAAAAATTCTCATGCAATGAAATTTTTGACATAATTAGCTATTTATTAAATAATAGTAATTAAAGGATGAAATTTGAAGAGTAAGTGCACTGTTTTTTTTTTTTTTATTTTTACCATGGTAAACTGAAAACTAGCATAGATTTTATATCTACTTGCATTTTGCACAATAAAATTTTGCCTGAGAATAAAATCAAAAGCACAGGAAATGTAACTTATGAGGGAAGCATTTTAGTTGTCTATATAATAAATGCTTAAGTCCAGAATTTGCACCCTCAGTTTCCCTATCTCCTTTTATTATTTATAAATTTAATCACTATACATTATTTAGATTGTAAAGAGGCTTTATCCAGCATGATATACAACTCAGTCCAGCCCAGCTGAGAATACTATACCTGTCTTCATCAACAGATAATAAAATCATATCTATGTCCCACCAATGTCTTACCTCTCTATTTTTCCCCAAATCCCCTTTCCTACACTCTTCCCTTACCACACTTTCTACTTTGTCTCTAGTGTTCACAACAATTTTTAATGCTTTTATGTCCTCCAGTCTTTCAGTCTCTACCATAGAGCGCGGATAGTCGGTATATGTTAAGTGGACACATACAATGTCTCCCTTTCATAACCTGACTAGTTTCACTCAGCAACAAATCTTCCATATTTGTCCACTTTGTATCAAACGCCAGGGTCTTGTTTTTTATGGCTAAGTAATATTCCATGGAGTATGTATGCCATATTTTTTCAATCCATTCATCTGTTTGTGGACATTTGGGTTGGTTCCATGTCTTGGCAATAGTGAACAATGCTGCAATGAATATAGATGTGCAAGCACTTTTCCAACTGAGTGTTCTCCTGTCCTTTGGGTAGATACCCAGGAGTGGAATTGCTGGATCATATGGTAGTCCTACTTGAAGGTCTTTGAGGAACCTCCATACTGTTCTCCACAGTGGCTGGACCAAGTTACATTCCCACCAACAGTGTAGGAGAGTTCCCCTTTCACCACATCCTCTTCAGCACTTATCATTTTTTGTTTTTTTCACTCTTCACCCTTCTGACTAGGATTAGATGGTATCTCCTTGTGGTTTTGATCTACATCTCCTTTGATGAGGGATGTTGAGCATTTCTTCATATGCTTTTTGGCTCTTTGCATATCTTCCTTAGAGAGTTGTTTATTCAGCTCATTTTCCCATTTTTAATTGGGTTAATCTTTTTCTTCTAGGTAAGCTGCTTGAGTTCCCTGTGTATTCTGGTTATCAGTCCCTTACTGTAGGCACAGTTAACAAAAATTCTCTCCCATTCCAACAGTTGTCAATTCACACTAATTATGGTGTCCTTTGCTGTGCAGAAACTTCTTAATCTGATATAATCCCACCTGTCTATTTTGGGAGTTATTTTCTGTGCTTTGTGTGTATGTGTGTGTGTGGGGGGTCTTAAGAAGTCTTTGCCTACCCCAGTGTCTCCCAGAGTTTCTCCAGTGTTTTCCACCAGTAGTCTTATAATTTGCAGTCTTAGGTTTAGATTTTTTATCTACTTTGAGTTGGTTTTTGTCAATGGTGACAGATAGGGGTTCAGATTCATCATTCTGCAGGTGGATACCCAGTTTTTCCAAGACTATGTGCTAAAGAGGTTTTCCTTTTCCCACTGGATTGAATGGTACCCTTTGTCAAAGATCAGTTGGCTGTATGTTTTGGGGGTTATTTCTGGGGTCTGTACTCTGTTCCATTGGTCCTCAGGTCTGTTTTTGTGTCAATATCATGCTGTTTAGTGTCAATACCATGTAATATATTTTGGGGTCAGGGACTGAGATGCCATCTACTCCACTCTTCTTGAGCAGGATGGCTTTGGCAATATAGGGTCTTTTATGATTTCAAACAAATTCTATGATTGTCTTTCCTAGATCTTTGAAGAATGTCTTATAATTTTATAGGAATTGTATTAAATATGTAGAATAATTTAGGTAGGATTGCTATTTTGATTATATTAATTCTGCCAATACAGGAAAATAGGCTTTCCTTCCACTTTTTGTGTCCTTTTGGAATTCCTTTTTAAGATTTTTATAGTTTTCCTTATAGAGGTCTTGAACTTTCTTTATTAGTTTTATTCCTAGGTATCTTATACTTGTGGTTATGGTAAATGAGATTACTTTCTTTAGTTCTGTCTCTGTCTGCTTGTTGGTTGCATATGGAAATGCTACAGATTTTTGTAAGTTAATTTTGTATCCTGCCTCTTTACAGCATGCATTTATTACTTTGAGAAATTTCTTCATGGATACTACTGAGTCTTCTATGTATACAATCATGTCATCTGCAAACAAAGATAATTTCACCTCTTCTTTCACTATCGGAATGTCTTTTATTTCCTTCTCTTGTCTGATTGCATTGGTTAGGACTTCCAGTACTATGCTGAATAAGAGTGGATAAAGTGAGCAACCCTGTCTTGTATCAGTTTTTAGTGGAAAAGCTTTCAGCTTTCCCCCATTCAGTACAATGTTAGCTATAGGTTTTTCATAGATGCCTTGTATAATGCTGAGAAACAATCCTTCTATGCCAATTTTACTGAGTCTTAATCATGAAAGGATGTTCTATTTTGTCAAATGCTTTTTCCACATCAATTGAAATGATCATGTCACTTTTTATCTTTTTTTCTCTTAACATGTGCATTACATTTATGGCTTTCTGTATGTTAAACAACCACCTTTGTATCCCTGGAATAAACCCTACCTGGTCATGATGAATAACCTTTCTTATGTGCTGTTGAATTCAGTTATTAAATATCTTGTAGAGAATTTTTGCATCTATATTCATCAGAGATATGGGTCTATAGTTTTCCTTTTCTGTCATATCCTTATCTGTTTTGGGATGGAGGGTAATGGAGGCTTCATAAAATGAATTTGGAAGGGTTTCTTCCCTTTGGATCTCTAGAAACAATGTGAGTAGAATGGGGGTTACCTCTTTTTTAAAAGTCTTGTCAAATTCAGCAGTGAAGCCATCGAGACCTGGACTTTTCTTTATTGGGAGGTTATTTATTACTGATTCAATCTATTTGCTTGTTATAGGTCTATTCAGGCTTTCAATGTCCTCTTAAGTCAATCTTGATAGATTATATTTCTCCAGGAATTTGTCCATCTCATCCAGGTTTTCTTGTTTGTTGGTGTATAGTTGCTCATAGTATCCTCTAATGATGTTTTGTATTTCTGTTATGTCTGTTGTAATGTTGCCGAATTCATTGCAAGTTTTATCTGGTTCCTTTCTCTCTTAATTAGTCTAGCCAATGGTGTGTCAACCTTGTTTACCTTTTCAAAGAACCAGCATTTTCTTTCATTTATTTATTTTCTGTATAATTCGCTTGCTCTTTCTTTCTTTCTTTCTTTCTTTCTTTCTTTTTTTTTTTTTTTTTTGGAGAGGTTTTTGTTATAGGGCGTGTGCGCTCACCAGGAAGACAGAGAGACAGAGCAACAGAAAGAGAGAAATCACCCCCGCCACCCCCCAGGGAGATGGCCACACCGCAATCCTTTTTCCTCCATTATCCTCTTGGGATCTTGGGCACGCATGCACATGAACCCAGCATGAGTTTAAGCCAACAGGTCCAGGACTTAAACTGTGGTCTACTACATAGGAGTCCAACAACATAGCCATTATGCCAACCGCTGGTCCCTATAATTCACTTGTTTTCTATTTAATTTATTTGTGATCAAATCTTTATCTCTTTTTTCCTTGCATTTTTTTTTTGTCAATTTTCTGAGGCATGATGTTAGGTTGTTCTTTTGCCACCTTTCCATCTTTTCCTTGTGTGCACTAATTGCTGTGAACTTCCCTCTAATGACTGTTTTTGCAGTGTCCCATAAATTATGAAAACTTGTGTACTCATTATCATTTGTTTCTATCAACCTTTTTATTTCAATCTTAATCTAAGTAGTCATGAAGTCATTCAGAAGTAGGTTATTTAGTTTCTAAATATATTTTTGAGAGGTTTTTGCTATAGGGCATGTGCGCTTGCCAGAAAGACAGAGAGAGAAAGAGAGACAGAAAGCAAGAAATAATCACCACCCAGAGGGGATGGCCATGCTGCAATCCCTTCTCCTCCATTCTCCTCTCAGGATCTTGGGGATGCACACACACGTGCCCAGTGTGAGTTTAAGCCACGGGGTCTGGAACTCGAACCATAGTCAACAACGTGGGAGTCCAGCAACATAGCTATTACGCTAACTGCTGATCCCTAGCTTCTATATATTTTTGTATTTTCAAGGGTTTTTCCTGAGTTTAATAGCAAATTTAATTCCATCATGGTTGGAGAAGATGCTGGATATAGTTTCTATGCCTTTGAATCTGTAAAGGCTGGTTTTGTGCCCTATCATGTGGTCAATCTTTAAGAAAGCACCATTCAGGGCTGAGAAAAATGTGTATTTTGTGTTTTTGGCGTGTTTAATAGATATCTATCAAGTCCATCTGATTTATAGTATCATTTAGGTCCTGAATCTCTTTGCTTATTTTTTGTCTCACTGAATTTTCTAAAGGGGACAATGGGGTGTTGAGATCTCCAACAACTGTTGTGTTACAGTCTATCTCTCCTTTTAGATCCTGCAGACTTTCAGTTACATATTTGGGTGCTCCTGAGTTCGGTGCATAGATATTTATAAGAGTTATATCTTCTTGGTGAAATAGCCCTTTTACTACTATATTATGCCCTTCTTTGTCTCTTCTTACCATTTTTGTCTTAAAGCCTATTTTGTCCAAAATAGTACAGCAACTCCCACTCGTTTCTGGTTTCCATTTGTGTGGAATGCGTTTTTCTGGCCTTTCACTTTTAGTCTATGTATGTATTTATCCATGAGATGGGTTTCTTGTAGGCAGCAGATGGAGGGTTTCTGATTTTTAACCCAGTTAGCCAGTCTGTCTCTTGATCTGAAAATTTAATCCATTAACATTCAATGTTATTATCAATATTCCCAGACTTGTCCCTCACATTAGTTGGCCATATTCTTGGTTGTTTTTGTTCTCTTATTGCTGTTTGTTTTTAATTGTTTTGGTATAGTACTCCTTTCAGAATTTCTTGAAGAGCTTGTCTGGAGTTGGTAAACTCTATGAGGTTTTGTTTAACTGAGAACATTTTTATTTTCTTTTCCCATATGAAGGATAATCTTGCTGGGCAAAGTATTCTTGGTTGAAATTGTTTTTCATTTAACACTTTGAATATGTTTCCCCATTCTTTCCTTGCTTGCATTGTATCTGATGAGAGATTGGTGTTAACTTGATGGGATAGCCTTTGTAAGTGATTTGACATTTCTCTCTTGCTAATCATAGTATCTTGTCTATCTGTTGTTTTGGTCAATCTAGCTATAATGTGCCATGGAGAGGATCTTCCTTCTTGGATTGATTCTGCTTGGGGTTCTTTGTATGGCTTGGATCTGGATGTTTGAATGCTTCTTTTGACTTGAAAAGTTTTCTTCCAGGATCTTATGGAATAGATTATCCATGCCTTTATTAGTTTCTTCACCTTCTGGGATACCAGTTATTCGGATGTTTGGGCATTTCATGATATCTAGTATTTTTCATATAGTATCCTTAGTTTTCTTGGCAATTTTCTCAGTATTTGTGATAATTTTTTCTAGTTCATTGGTTTTATCTTCTACTTCCGAGATTCAATCTTCTGCATGGTCTAACTTGCTTTTAATACTTTTGAGGGAGATTTTTAATTTCCTTTACATCTAACTGTTCCATTTGATTCTTTTTTATGGTGTCTAATTCTTGTTTCATATTGTGGAAGGACTTTCTCATCTCTTGGAACTCAATGTCTCTTGTCTCTTGCATATCATAGAGTTTCGTTACCATAAATGTTCTAAATTCTTTTTCTGACATTGTCTTAATATCCTCTAATATTTCCCTACTTGGAGACAAGTTATAGTGTTCCCTTGCTGGAGGTATAGTGTTCCCTTACTTGATTATCTCATCCTTTAGGCTCTTCTCCAATTTTTAGGCACTTGGTAATGTATTCACATCTACCTAACTCATTGAAAAAAGATTATGTGATTGTGAGCTCATGTTTTTCCCTTGCTGTGAAATAATTCGGTGCTATTTTCTCCCTTCTACTGTGTTCTCCAATGAGGGAAAAACAGGAGTAGTTTTGCAATCTGACTTATAAAGAGGAATTTCACTTTTTTTTGCAACCACTACAGAGAGGTACAAAGAATTCTCTACAATTCATAATGTTCAGATATTTAGCTACTATGCACCTAATCATCTGTAGGTGATGGGTTAGGGCTGGACAGTAAAACAGGAGAGTAAGGAAAAAAAAAAGAGAAGGAAATAGAAAGGGGAAGAAAAAGCAAAGAAAAAGAAGAAAAGTACTACAAGATAAAGAGAAAAAAAATAGAAATCACATCACAGAAAATGAAATAGGGTTGAAAATGGAAAACTGCACAGCGCACAAGCATGCCACACGAAGACCCAACACAGGCAGAAGTGGTAGAGCCTGAAGGCTTTCTGTCCTAGGAAAGGAAAGAAGAGACAAATTAACCAGAGAAGGGCACAAACAGGACAGAAAGCTCTTTAGAGATAGAGAGAGGGAGAGAGAGGGAGAGAGAGGGAGAGAGAGGGAGAGAGAGAGAGAAGTTAGAAGGGACAGAGAAGAACAAGAGGGAGACACTTGCATACCTGACTAGCACTAGGTTCTGGAGGGAAGCTCTGGCTGGAGGTGCTTTGTAGCCCTAAACCTAAACCCAGAGGCCCAACACAGGCTGAGGTAGAGGAGCCTGGAAGCTTTCTGTCCTAGATGAGGGATGAAGAGACAAATTAACAAGAGAAAGGCACAAACAGGGTGAAAGCTGTTTTGGGGTTTTTTTTGGGGGGTGGGCATTTAAAGAGAAAAAAAGTTAGAAGGAACAGAGACGAACAAAAGGGAGATACTTGGGTACCTGACTAGTACTGGGTTCTGGGGGGAGCCCTGGCTGGGGGTGCTTCACAGCCCTAAAGCTGAACC
The DNA here is from genome assembly GCF_000334495.1 of Tupaia belangeri chinensis. Lineage (NCBI taxonomy): Eukaryota > Metazoa > Chordata > Mammalia > Scandentia > Tupaiidae > Tupaia > Tupaia belangeri. The sequence continues at coordinate 548,615 of NW_006159795.1, forward strand.
CAGAGGCTCAACACAGGCAGAGGTGGAAGAGCCTGACCTTCTATCTCCTTTTGATAGGGTCCTGAAATCAGCCAAAAAAAAAAAAAAATACAATTTGTCAGAGTAGAAAAGTAGACAGGGGTATCAATATGATGAATCAATCACCTTTAGTTGTGTCAATTCTACCTAACAAATAACCCCAACATCTCAATGGCTTACAACAACAGACATTTGACTCATGTCACAGATCCTCAGGTAAGCTTGCTTTGGAAGGAGTCTATGAGGCTTCTCTGGGATAAACAGGACTCTCAGTTCTGGTTCAGGTTCAGGATGGCTCCACAGGTCTTCCTTCCAGGACCGAGAAAGAAAAGAGCAATGGCTGTCTAAGGTTAGGTCTTTTCACGATAGAGCTCCAAGAGAACTGATGGAAGCTTGTCAAGCCATTTAAGGATTCAGCTACAACTGGTTCATTCTCATATCTACTTATATCCCATTGGTCAATATGTCATATGGCCAAGCCAAACTCTGTATAGGAAGAACACTGTACCTATAGGGAATTCAGGAGAAGGAATGGAGGAAAAAAATGTTTGAATTGCTCATATTATTATGAACAAATAATATAGTCCAGTGTGCTTGACATTGGGGCTCTTTTATCCTCAGGATGGCATTTTATTCCTGATACTCACAAACGGTTCGGACAGGGTCACAGGAAACTGCAGGAATTATTTATGTAATCTGTGCAAGTATGTATTTTCCACATTCTCTAAAGCATCATTTACTTCCTCAAAAGAGGTCAATAGCCTCAAATTTAGTCACAACTAACTTTAAGGCTGGGTTTCTGTTATATACTGAAAAACTCCTTCCCTTACATATTCCCCCCCAAGAAGGTCAATGTTACATCTTTGGAACTTATAAGTGCTATCTTATCTGCAAAGAGGGTCATGGGATCTATGATTCAGTTAAAAAGTCTGAGGTGGGAGAATATCCTGGATTGTCCATGTGGAACCTAAACACTACATAGTTGAAAACATTTTTCTATATTTTCTATGCAAGATGTGTCAAGACTTTCCTGACAACCCAGTACAATCCCAAATGTTCATATAAAAGAGAGTCAATATATACACAGAGAAGGTAGCAATGTGAAGACAGAGATAGATTATAGTGATATGGCCAAGAAGTGCCAGCAGCTATCAGAAGCTAGAAGAGGAAAGAATGAACACTCCCATAAAGCCTCCAGAGGGAGCACAGCCTTATAGACACCTTGATTTGGGGCCCAAAGAAATCAGTTTTGGACTTCTAGCTTTCAAGACTGTGATAGAATAGATTTCAGTTGTTGTAAACCAGCAAATTTGTGCTACTTTGTTACCACAGCCAAAGAGAACTAATACAATTTCTTCCTTCAGTTTTTATCTGAAAGATAAAGTATTTAGGTAGATTAAATTTTCAAGGAAGATGGGAAACAGAAGTTATATTTTGGTGTTTCCAGTTTGGACACAGGTCAATAGTTAATAGGCTGTGGGAATGAGCTAGTAAACTCTGTCCATTTCTTTTCTTTCTTTTTTTTTTTTTTTAAGAGAGATTTTTGCTACAGGAAATATACCCTCACTGGAGAGACAGAAAGAGAGAGAAAGAAAACAAGAAAACACCCCCGAGGGAGAGTGGCCATGCTGTAATCCCTTCTCCTCCATTCTCCTCTTGGGATCTTAGACACACATGCATGCATGTATACACGTTTGGTTTGAGTTTCAAGCTGCCAGGTCTGGGACTCAAACTGGGATTAACTATGTGGGATTCCAACACCTTAACCACCATATCACCCACTGGTCCCTCTCTGTCCATTTCTTTCTAGGAGATTTTTACCATCTTTATGTTACATTCTAAACTGATTGGCTCCCTTTGTAGAATTACCATCAAGGAAACCCAAAAGAAGATCATAATTTTTTTTTTTTTAAATTTACCATCCCACAATGTGAGGCCACTTAAACCTATTAGAATGGCTAATATAAAAAAGACTTATGATCTATGTCTTTGTGTTAACAAACATGTGGAACAACTGAAACATTCATAGATTTTTGTGTGAACAACCCCTCTAGAAAACAACTGGCAGTTACTTCCAAAGCTGAAATGATCAAGCAATTTCATCCCTAGGCATTTACTCAAAAGAAAGCAAAACACATGTCTACAAAAAGAGTTGTACATAAGTGCTCACAATGCCTAATTTATAACAGCACCAAACTGAAAACAGCCCAAGCATTCATCAACAAGGGGTTGGATAAAGTCATACAACAGAATACAACACAGTAAAGCAAAAGAGCAACGTACTAATATATACATTGAAACAGGTGAATTGCCTTCTTTTCCTGAAGGAATTTTAAAGATTCTCATGGTTTCCACTTTCAAAGAAAATGTTCTCTTAGGGCATAGGTTTGGTTGTTTCCATTATGTTGAGTGAAAAAAGACAGATGCACAAAACTATTTACCATGTAACTCCATTTGTATGAATTTCTAGGACAGGCAACATTAGTTTATACTGATAGAAATCAGAACACTGGTTGCTTACGGCGGAGATGGAGGATGACTGAAATGGAACTTTCTGGACTGATAAAAATGTCACATATCTTAATTGGTGAGACAGCTGTATACATTTGCCTAACTCATGAAATGCTTCACTGAATAGCTGATATTTTATAGTATATAAATTATATTACAATAAAGCAATTTTAAAAATGAAATAAATACCTGTCTAAAAGAACTAACACTAATATAAGTCAAACGAGTCTGAAAGCAGAGCTGAGAGCCTGGAAGTTGGATTTGATACAAGAATCCTCTCCTTTATCCTAATGAAAAGCTCAATCTGACTGGGCAGGGAGAGACTAAACAAACAAATGAGAGAAGGACATCCCAGGATTCCAAAGCCTTGGGGGTCTAAGCTGGCCCAAGGCTTGGCCCTTGTTCAAACAGCTGGATGTGGTGGGTGAGGCAAGGAAGGTGGAGCAGAGTGACTGAGGGAGGGGCTCTGAGGCTCCAGACCTCACCACCCAGCCTCAGCTAGCAACGCCTGTCATTATGCCTATGACTTTGAAGACAGCAGAGGGGTGCAAAGCTTTCAAGTTCTGAAGAGAAAACCATTTTAACACCGAGTCAGTGCATGCTCTCCAATATTTAATTCCATTGGTTTATTCTCCTGCAGATTTTCAACTTTTTCTATGGTTTTATGCTTTCAAAGGAAATGTTAAGCTGAGGTATGAGTTTGGGTATTTACATTTGTTACTACAGTGTATTTGACTATTTCCATATAATTATCCGGCTTCATCCTGAAATACTGGAGAAACTGTTTTAGAATCAATTAAAGATCCCTATGTTCAAAAAATATCCCTTTGTATAGCTCATTCAATTCCTAAATTTTCAAATAATGAGATTATATTTTGAATATTTTCTCAACATCTAGTTTTCTAATAGCATTAACTGTTCCTTCCATCTAAAACTCTTTGAAAATGTAAAATTTCTACTCTATGCTTGCTTTAAGTATAAAGGAAGTTCTGAATGTTAGCAACCAACTCTATAACCTATTTGAGAAGTATATGTGTACATTTTATATCTCTTGTGCATATATTGGGTAAATGTAAACTCTGTACTTAACTATAACCCTAAAAGACATATGCAGTTGATCATCCAATCATTAAATGGACAGTCATGGAATCTTTCCAGAAATTTGGCATGGAGACAAATGCCAGGAAATTTGTTGTTTCATGATTACTCCTCCACAATTACACTAAGTCACACATCAGTTTGATGTTTCAGTAAGGAAGCTAGGGAGCCCTGCAATCTTCTTTTACCCTGCAGCAGACAAGCTGTGAAACAGAGATCACAAGTTGTTGTCAGAGCATGGTAAAACAACCTTCAGATTCTCTTCGTTCCAGTTGTAACCCAGAGTTCTGTTTTGTCATGTACTTAAGAGAGACCCATAATTAAGGATGCCCTGGGAGAAATTTCCAGAAACAAGCAGAAGAGAACAAAACAGTTTTGAAGCAACTATGTAAAAGGAAACATTTAAAAAAAGGCAGTTAGAAACGTTATTCAGAAAATCAAGAGAGTGAGCCTGGTCTAGAAGGCATTTGGACTGCACATTTGAGACTAGAGACTTGATCTGGCCCAGCTGCAGTGCTGCAGTGGTAGCTCAATGCTCTAGACTGCTGGAGGCCATATGGGCTATAGATACTGAGTAAAGGCATGTACCCATAAGGCTAGCTAGCTGGGAAGCCTGGGCAAGAATGCAGCATGAGAGTGCTTATCTCCTCTCTTTCTCTTCCTGTGTCTTTCTCATTAACTAACTAAGCAAACAAATAAACTTAAAAAAAAAAAATTAGAGGACCAGCTGGTGGTGTGGAGGTCCAGACACTAGATCCCACATGGTCAGCTTCACAGTTTGAGTCATGGACTTGGCAGTTTGAGAATTACGACTGGTGCTTGTGCATGCATGCCCAAAATACCAAAAGAAGAAAACTAGAGAAGGGATTGTGACATGGCCAACTGCCCCTGCTTTTCTCTCTCTCTCTCTCTCTTTCTCTCTCTCTCTTTCTCTCTCTCTCTCTCTAGCAAATGTGCATGCCCTATAGCAAAGACTTTAAAAATAAGTTAGAGACTTGATCATCTTTTTTTCATATATACAAGATGAGGGATATCCTCCTGGAGAAGAGACGAGAGACGAGTCATAAGAACATAGAAGCTAATTTATGTGTGTTTATTTTATACCTGTCATCTTACTTGCAGTACAAGGTACCACCATAAAAAACAAAAGCAAATGGTGAAAACAATAAACAAAAATAGAGATACTTCTTTTAAAGTTTATAGTCTTAATATTTAAGACTGGAAAAGGCAGTATTTTATGAGAGAAGTTGATTCCAAACTGTAACCTATTTCAGACATACCTGGAAGGTTTGTTAAAATACAAATTGCTGGGTTCAGTGCCAAGGTTTTGGATTCAGCAGGTTTGCATTTCTAAGCTGTTCTCAAGTGATGCAAATGCTGCTAGTACTGGGATCACACTTTGCAAACCACTGTGGTACAGGTTAAAGCCCTCATTTCCATAGCACTAACTCTCCTAACCCTATCTCTATCTACCCTTGCTCCTTCCTCATCACAGAGGACAATATATCCTTCTTTGTAACAATGATCATGCAATAATCACTTAAATTTAAGACAGAGGATAAATTAATTAATATAGGATTGCTATCATTGGAGCCCTCTAGTTCTACAGGAAACAACCTTGACCTCTGAAGACAGATTGTAGATCTCTGAAGAGAATTTCTGCCAACCTCTATCAGTTCACCAAGAGGTTTCTTCCAATATTATACCTTTGAATGATGCAAAGAATAACTCTTCTCTGTTTAAATAAATAAATGAATAAATTTTTAAAATTCCCCTGTTGTAGATTTTGAATACTACTGAGAAAATTGTTTGAGAGGTTTTTGCTATAGGGTGCGTGCGCTCGCCAGCCAGAGAGAGACATAGAGACAGAAAGCAAGAAATCACCCCCCCAGGGGGAATGGTCATGCCGCAATCCCTTCTCCTCCATTCTCCTCTCGGGATCTTGGGCACGCACTCACACGCACCAGGTGGGAGTTGTTAGAAGTTTTTTGCTATTGGGTGCTTCGCTCCCCCAGCCAGAGAGAGACATAGAGACAGAAAGCAAGAAATCACCCCCCCAGGGGGAATGGTCATGCCGCAATCCCTTCTCCTCCATTCTCCTCTCGGGATCTTGGGCACGCACGCACACGCACCAGGTGGGAGTTCTAAACCACCGGGTCTGGAATACAAACCCCGGTCGACTACGTGGGAATCCAGCGACATAGCCATTATGCTTACTGCTGCTTCCCGTACTGAGAAAATTGTTAAAGTAGACTGAAATTATCTTGGGGAACTTACAGATGAAATTCTGAATGGCTCCATGCCAGATAAAATAACCTATTACAATTAAAAACAAGGTAAATCAACTGTCTGGGCTTAACTGAGCCCACTCAAAAGGGCATTGAGAGCATTAAGCTACCACCACAGCACTGCAGCTGGGCCAGATCAAGTCTCTAGTCTCAAATGTGCAGTCCAAAAGTTTCTCTTTGGCAAACACAGTGCTTTCAGTAGGTGAGAATGAAGTTGCCCAGTCCCTTGAAAGTAAGTTAAACACCTCTTCTGTCCTTCAAACAGGGGATACAAGACTTTCTGGGAGTGGCAGGAAGGCACGGAGATGTTGCACAGAGAAGAGGTCAATTCCAAGGATTCAAACTGTCATCTGACTTACACAAAAGGAAATACCTACTTGTAGCTGACAGATATTAGATGTTTTTTTTTTTTTTTTTTGTAACTGAATGGGCTGGCTCCATGGGGATGCTATGGAATGCACAGTACATAGGAGATTGAAAAACAGAACACAACTTAATACTGGGGCCAGAAGGTGGCGTGGTGGTTAAGGCACTGGACTCCTCCGACGTGGCCCACCACGGTTTAAGCCCTGGACCTGGCAGCTTGCTTTCTCACTTTCTCTCTCCCTCTCCCTCCCCCACTCCCCCTCCCCCTCCTTCCCTCTCTCTCTCTCTCCATCTCTAGACTCTGGGGAATATGCGTGCCCTTTAGAAATTTTTAAAAATAATAAGTGAAATTAAATAAGTAAATATTATAAAAAAAAATTAGTCCTGATGTCTTCTAACACACATGCCCACACAACTCTACAGTCATGTAGTCATGTCTGAGAAAGTCAACTTGGTACAATTGGGAGAATGGTTTCCAGAAAATCTAAGGAGACCTGAAACATATACAGAGATAATTAATGCCTGCCACACAGACTCAAGTTGTCCCTCACATCTCATTTCTCTAATGTTTTCCAAGTCCTCCTTTATTATAATCCAATGTCCTTTGTGCAAAGGAATGGGAGGAGTCTCGAGAGAATGAAAAATGGGCTGGAAGAAGACAATACATGAAGATGATTTGGATTAGCCCTGAACCCACATCTCTCTTGAGATCTCCTTCTATACCTGCACTCCATAGATTCTGAGCACATGCATAAGCAGTCAAAAAAAAAAAAAAAAACATTAAGAGCCATAAATGAGCTAGTATAAAAGACCTTTAAAAAGTTTTTGAAGGGGGCCAGCATGTGCCATGGTGGTTAAGGCACTAGACTCCCACATAGCTGACCATGGTTCAAGTCCCAAATCTGGTGGCTTGAAAAATCACACCAGGTGCATGTGTGTGAGTGCAAAATCCTAGAAGGAGAATTGAGAAGAAGAGATTGAAGTGTGACCATTTCCCCTAGGGAGGTGATTTCTCAATTTCCCTCTCGGTGTCTCTCTTTCTCCAGCAAGTTCATGCATCCTATGGCAAAAATAAAAAAAAAAAAAATTAAAAAGTAATGAAAAACACCAACTAAAAAATGAGTTTATTTTGGTGTAAAAAAAAAAAAGAAGTTTGTGCATAACTTTTTCATAATATGCATTTTCCATTAACTTTTGAAGACCTCCCTGCCCCACATATGCCCCTGTGCCCTGCACAATTTTTTGGAGGAAATGGAGAGGAGTGTGAGAAAACTATGTGTCTTAGGAGTCAGAGAGCAAATAAACAGAACTGCTCTGTCAATACTTGCTTTTCCTTCTGTCTGTCAGAGGTTGCAGCCCAGGCCTGAACGTGCCTGGACTAGGGTAGCTCATGGTGGCTCACCCTGTGTCCGGAAGACTTGTTGATTAGTCACAAACCTGGTCTCCCTGTGTGTCTGAGAAAGAGCCATGATTCATCTTAACAACTATCAGTTTATTACCTCAAATGGGCACAGGGAGAAATGAGCAACCTGATGCCGGAAAAGAGCACAAAAAAGCTGATGCCACTTCCTGTTACACTTCCAAAGTTTGGGCTAGAAGCATTTATGTGGCAACTGAACTGGGAGCAGCCTGGTAGAAAATGGCCAGTCAGCGCATTTTAACATCCTGCCATTCAGACGTAAGAACTGACAATGTTAGCTCAGGAGACCTGGAATTTATTCCCGTGAATAAAAATGTCATGTTCCTTCCTATTATTTGTTTTTCCCCAAATAGTACTTCAAGTTTAAAAAGAAAATAAAAATGGTTTTATATTCAATTCTGCATACCAAACTCTGATACTGTACTTTTAAATACACACACACACACACACACACAAATCTGTGACCTAGCAACTGTACACATAGGCATATTTTCATAAGAGGGTACACATTAGATTATTTCTATCAGTGTTATTCAAAATAGTACCAAAATAAAAGCTGCCCAAACACATATTGACCGTAGAATCGATAAAGGAGTAGTGTATATTCATACAATGGACAACTATGCAATAATGAGAATTTATTTATAACCAACTGGCAATGATATCAATGAATTCTACAAACAAAATGTTGAGTGAAAAAAGTCAGATACTAAAAAGCAAGTCAATAAGACTCATTTGATATTAGAACAAAAACAAAAATAAACTGTGCTGTTAGAAGTCAAGAGAGTGGTTACACTTGGTCAGAAAGGGAGGAAGAAAAAAAGTTTCACGGGTGCTGGAAAGGGTAGTTTCTTGGTCTGAGTGTGAGTTGCACTTGAATTTAGTTTTAAAATGCATCAACCTATCCACTTATAACTATTCACTTTTCTGCATGTGTGTCATACTTCAAGATGAAGCAAGCACACACACAATACCTGATATGTTGTCATTGTCAAGATTTGTCAACTTCAGAACATGAATATAGTACACAGTGCGAATAAAAGCTGATTTACCACATGAACTGTCCTGTTCTGTCATATCAGTACAACAATGAGCAAAATGTTGTGTAGTGAAGGAAAGTTTCTTGCATAAATTATTGTCCTCTTATTGTCTCATACCAGTGAAAGTGCCTCTGATAATGCAAACTGCAGGATGTGATGTGTCAGAGTTTGTGTTCCATGAAATGAGGGAAGGACCATGTGGTACAGCATGGATTTCTCCCAAGCTTTCCTGGGTGGGTGGAGGTGGGGAAGAGAGACACATTTCTCATCACCTCTTTTTCTCCCATCCTTAGATCCCACTCCAATGATTAAATGTAATCAAGGGAGACAGTTAATCAATAGAAAGCTCATTTTGCCTGGATAAATAACAAACGGGTCAACTGAAACCCATAAATCATTGCTTAAGTCTTAGCCAAAGTTGATCGGAAATCTTTCCCCAAAAAGAAAAGCTTTCTACTCTTACAGGGGCAGTATACTCTGGATAACAATACAATTCCTTGACTGAACATTTGCACTGGGGTATGTTTCTGTAGAGATAGCTTAATGGAGTTGGCTCCTCTGATAACAAGTTCTAGAACTGGTGAGCTGCATGAATTATTCCAAGTCCACGTAAGTTAAAACATCAAGTAACTGAAGTATATATCTTGAAACATGAACATTTTTACTTTAAACATGTTAAATGGAAATACTTCTAATTATTCCATAACCAACATTCAATTTCAAATATTATACTACCTGGGTATGAACCCTAAAGCATTAGGACTATTTAAATTCAAAGCATAAAGGTGGTTAAGAAAGTCCGATTGGGAGTAGGAGGTAGAAAAGCAACTTTTAAGTTCTTTGGTATTTAAACTAAAGCAAAGTATTTTCACTATTGAAATGAAACAAATGAATATTATATATAGGTTGGTCATGTCTTTCATAGTCACCTAGTTACTGCCATAATAACTAACTATAAAGAACTATAACAGACTGCCATCTCCCAACTTTTTCTTTAGTTAAAAGAAGGAGCTGGTGGCTTATTCAAGATTACTTGAAAAGAGTAGGAGGTTGAGAATTAAAGCCACGCCTCCTTATCACCAAGTCAGCCTTAATTTGGCTATAAGACACTGTCTATTCTCTAAGTCTGTGAATTGTTTACTAGGACCAGAAGTCTATGACATGTAGTCCCCTCAAAACCCTCTGGAAGGAAAATGGGGACTGATGCTGGCAAAGTGGTCAGAGGGAGAACCACTACATCCTCATCCAGCTAACCAATGCAATTCTCAGAAGCATAGACCTCTTCATTTACTGAAAGAGGATGTTTCAGGAACTTAGCAAGTAACTAGATTTTAAAAATCAAAAGAGTTTAATTTTAATTCTTTTTTTTTTTGAGATAAAGAGATTTTTGCTATAGGATACATGCACTCACCAGAGAGACAGAGAGTAAGAAGGCAAGAAATCACCCCCAGGGGGGATGGATATGCTGAAATTCCTTCTCCTCCATTCTCCTCTTAGGATTTTAGGGGACACATGCACATGTAACCCTCTGGAAGGAAAATGGGGACTGATGCTGGCAAAGTGGTCAGAGGGAGAACCACTACATCCTCATCCAGCTAACCAATGCAATTCTCAGAAGCATAGACCTCTTCATTTACTGAAAGAGGATGTTTCAGGAACTTAGCAAGTAACTAGATTTTAAAAATCAAAAGAGTTTAATTTTAATTCTTTTTTTTTTTTGAGATAAAGAGATTTTTGCTATAGGATACATGCACTCACCAGAGAGACAGAGAGTAAGAAGGCAAGAAATCACCCCCAGGGGGGATGGATATGCTGAAATTCCTTCTCCTCCATTCTCCTCTTAGGATTTTAGGGGACACATGCACATGTGCCCAGTGTGTTTTTTTAAGTCACTGGGTCTGGGATTCAAACTGTGGTCAACTACATGGGAGTCCAGCAATGTAACCATTATACCATGTCCTGGTCCCAATTTTTTTTTTTTAATTTTAATTTTCAACCTTGGAATTCTGATGTAACAAAATGAAAGTTTCTTCAAAGACAGAAAGCAGTGGCCCAGCTATATTGGCATAGGCAGTAGAGGTCCAAAATCAGAAGCCAGGTGAGAAGGTTCCTGGTCTGGGTCTACCCAAATATGCCTGATCTTGGCTGGCTACAAGGCTTGGGGAGGATTGTGGCTTAGAGACTGTCAAGGATGTCTCTTTCTCTATCTTTCCAGAAATAATTACACTCTTTTAAAAAGGTAGGAAATACATCAGATATCATTAAAATGGCAGAACTCAGAACACCTAATAATGGAGCAAAAGCCCTCCACTCCAGCTCACTGTAGTTGTGAACATGTTTTTTATGTCTTCTTGTCTTCTCTGGACACACATACCATATGTGACCCAGCTTCCCTACTCATGGGAAGAGGCCCATCAGCAAATAAAACCCTACCAGAAGATCTCATATGCCTGAGAATGTGTTAGAGATATATCACCAAAAAAAAAAAAAAATCAGATGTCTTACCCTTGGCTTGGCCCACAGAGTTTAATAAATCAAATACTGGGTTGTTGGAAAAGTCACAATGTATTTTTCAATGTTTCTCTATGCAAAAATGCATCATGACTTTTCTGACAACTCAGTATATTTATTATAAGCTCCCATGGATGCATGCATGCACATATATACACACACACACATGTGCACACACGCAAGTTGTGAGGAAAAGAGTGTTCATGTACCCTGTTTTATACACTTTAAATTATTTGTCACCTTAGATCAGAGAGCAGGATCCTATGACTCTTTTTCAAAACACAATAAAAATTTACGGTGGATTTTCTTTCTAAAAAATCACTTCTGCCAATAAGCAACATGTTTTAAGATAACAAACTCGACATGTTTCTTTTATCATTTTTACCAAGACAGACAAACTGTTGGCACTTAGAAACCTCCCTGTCTTAGTAGTAATATTAGAGTAAAAGAGCAGAGGCTATTAGCTTCAGTAGAGAATAGATAACTAGTATTCATAAATTTTATTTTTACTTGCATTGTTCTCATAAGGCTCATGGTTCAGACGGAGTCTCTTAGCTCATTTCACAAATAGTAATGTGTAGAATTATTTTAATGCTCTCCAAGTCTTATGTTATCAGTTAGCTATTGTTGTATAACAACCACCCCTAAATATAATGGCTTCAAATGCAAACCTTCATTTAGCTTCAGATTTTGTCGGTCTGCAATTTAGGCTGGACTCAGCTGGATGTTTCTTCTGGTGCTGGCTGAGCTCCATCATGTATCTGTGACACTTGTGGTCACCAAGGAAACTTGGGAGTCTGGAAGCTAACTGGCTCAGTTTTTTTTTTTTTTTTTTTTTTCGAGAGATTTTTGCTATAGGGCTCATGCACTCACGAGAGAGACAGAGAGACAGAAAGCGAGAAATCACTCCCCAGGGGGGATAGTCACACCGCAATCCCTTCTCCTCCATTCTCCTCTCGGGATCTTGGGCACGCACACACACATGCCCGGCGTGAGTTTAAGCCTCCGGGTCCAGCACTTGAACCGCAGTCGACTACATGGGAGTTCAGCAACCCAGCCATTACGCTAACTGCTGGTCCCAACTGACTGGCTCAGTTTTAGGCTAAGGCAATAAGAGTAACTAGTACAGGAATCTCTCATATCCTCTCATGGTCTAGCTAAGCAAGAGAGAGCAGAATCATGCAAGAGAGATTTTTGCTATAGGGCACATGTGCTCGCCAGAAAGAGAGAGAAACAGAAAGCGAGAAATCACCCTCTAAGAGGGAAAGCCACACTGCAATCTCTTCTCCTCCGTTGCCCTTTCAGGACTTAGGGCATACACACACACACACACACACACACACACACACACACACACTCCTCACATGATTTTTAAGCTACCAGGTCCAGGCCTTGAACCACGATCAGTTACAAGAGTCCAGTGACTATTCCGCCATCTGTTGGTCTCCATACTTCTTAAAGTCCAGATTTAGAACATCTCATCAATTCTTCTGCATTCTATGGTCAAAGCCAATCACAAGACCAGTCAAGAGTCAAGAGCTAGAGAATTAAATTCCATATCTTCAAGGGAGCAGCTGCAGAGTCTCATTACCAAGAGTGTAAACTCAGGGAAGGCTATTAATAGGCACCAAAATGCAATCAATCTTTCACATTTTAGTCTCAGACAATACTGTTTCTTCAACTAATTATATCCAGCTACTTAAAAGAGTCTTGGAAGTAAGATGTTAAGCAGAACCAGTTCATTTTATAATACATTTCACAGACATTTTTCTACTGTCCACCTAGGTTGAGACATAATCATAATCACATTACAATTTTATATTGAAATCAAATACATTGTTTTTCCTGAAAGCATGACCTCAGCTAACTCTGAGACTAGTGGGAATGGAAAAGCTGTGCAAATTCAGGTGTGCCTTTCTAGTCTCTTGTATAGTAACTCCATAAATGTTTATTCAGATTTTTAATGTGAAATAAGTGACAGGCTTCTTTACCAGAGCTCATGTATCTCTTCTACTTCTACTTGTATCCTCCTAACATGTCTTCTACTTTAAATGTATATATTAATGACTTATAATTAGAAGCTAATCTATTTTATTCATCAGCATAACATATTATTTTATATTTCTACATTATGCCTAGGCAAGTCTTACGTCTTTTCAGTCCTTTTTGCTCTATCATGGCTTCTTCGTTCTGACATGAACTTCATGCTCTCTACCCTTTCATTATTCCTAAATACCTCTTCTACAGTCATAAATCCAATGAATTTCCATTTAGGCTGTACACCTGGTGACCTTCACTGAATACTGTGGCCTGAGCTTCTTCCCTGATTTTCTGATTTGATTGATTTTGGTGTGGCCTGACAATTGGTATTAAGAAGGCCCCCGCCCATCACACAGAAACCAGTTAAGGCAACTGGATCTCACATGACCAACTGTATACTTCCGAACCTGGATCTAGCAGCCTGAAAAATATTTCAGGCACATGTGCATGTATATCCAAAATCCTGAAGTGGGGAGACATAAAGGAGAAGGGGTTTTTTCAGTATGACCATCACTCATGGAGGGTACTTTCTCTCTCTTTCTCATTCTCTCTCTCCCCCCACCTAATCCATATGCCTTCTGGCAAAATGTCAGGAAAAAAAGGAAGAAGAAGAAGACTCCCTAGGTGATGGTAATGTGCAGCCAACATTAAGAACCACTTGCTCTCAGGGGATCAGCAGGTGGCATGGTGGTTAAGGCACTGGGTGCTCCCACATGGCTGACCACCGTTCGAGTCCTGGACCTGGTGGTTTGCCCTCTCACCTTTTCTCTCTCTCGCTGTGTGTATCTCTCTAGTCAAATTAAAAATGAATGAATGAATAAGTAAAGTTAAATAATTTTTTTTTAAAAAAAAAGAACCACTTGCTCTGGAGATCTTCGAACATCTCTCACTCTGGAAAGACTTTTATGACACCATCCCATCTTCTACCCTCAAACCTACTCCTTGTCATATGCTGTAGTATCAAACTTCTCCTTTCCTTCCAAGATATGATCCGAGCTAGCAGCTGGGACCTTGTTTTGGGTCATCGGGAAAGACATGACACATTTTTGCATAGGAAAACAGAAATATATGCCATGACTTTCCAGACGACCTAATACTTATTTATATGTTTATTTAACTGTTTCCCAAAGAACCCTTCCATTTTTGTTCTTCATGGTAACACCTACAAGTACAATGGTAGGTAGCACACTGGAGGCATTCACAAATCATTTGTTGAATGTATTACTCTAATATGCTATATGCACCCACTTTATGAATTATAGCTGAGATATAAAACCTAGGTCATGGGTTCTTACACTCTAGCCTGAGTCAGAATCACCTAAAGGGCTTGTTAACATGTAGCTTGCTGAGCCCCGCCCCCATAGTTTCTGATTCAGTAGTTCTGGGAATGGACAAGATCATTTGCATTTCTAACAAGTTCCCAGTTGATGCTGGTAACTGTTGGTCTTTGAAGATGGTCCACATGCTTTATCAAGAGGCAACAAAACATAGTGACATAAAGTATGACCTGTATCATCAGATGGGTCCCATCTGTGCTACTCAGTCATGTGGCATTAGAAAAGATCAGTTTTGTAAGTGCTACTGTTACCATTAACTATGCAACAGGAGAAAGATGCTTAATCTGTGGGTGTCTTCATTCTCCATCTGCAAACATAGAAACAATCCCAGAATTTACCTTCTCGACTTACTATAAAAATTAAATGAGTAAGGCAAGAAAGCAGAGGAGCAAGCAAGGAGACCGTGTTGAACACTAGGCACTAGGCAGAGTGTCCAGTGTAATCATCACCACAGTCATGAATAAAAAGAGTTTAAATCTCCCTACCTTACAGATGAGGAAACTGAGGTTTGGAAGGGGTTAAATATTTAAACCAATATGCCTGTATGCCACTGGTATGCTGACAGTGTGCTGATGGAATTGAAACTCTTACTCAGATCATCTGAGGAGTACAAAACTAATATTTTTTCCACTCTGCCCTTGATATCTTGCTTGTCTTCCAGCCCAAAGTAGTCCTATAAGGACTAAATTTAACTCTCAAAATGTAGGGATTTGGATGATTGGCTGAGAACACAGCTCTTTTCCTAGTGTCACCCATAACACTTCCAATGTTTTTAGCAGTTAGCTGCAGCATCTTTCCTCCAAACAGCATAATATAAATTATTTTTAACTCATGATAATGTAGTGTTTGGGAAACTTGGTTAGTAACAAAGAAAGAAACCCTGGGCCATTTCACAAAGTGTCTGACTGGTTTTATTTCTACAAATAAGTTACTGAGCAAGGATTCTGGAAAGTGGGCAGGCACTGTTATTGGAGAACAGCTAGTAGTCCAAATATAGAAATTTATTTAAATCAAGTAATTTTTGTAATTGAACCAATAGACATAGGCCACCATGTAAGCTTGCCACAAAGCATTATGAGGGTAAAAGTTTTCCAACTCTTTGTCAAAGTCACAATTGCTTAGCTTGCCAAAGAATTAGGGGATTTAAATTCAGATTTGGGAATTAAGGATGAAAATCCTGTCATAACCATGGGCATGATACCAATTAAAACCATCAGTTTTCAAAAGCTTAACAGACTCATTTCTTCTTTTTTATTGATTTAAAGTTAGAGAAAAAACAAGATAATTCCATTTTCGTCAAATAATGCCTTCTTGTCACCTTTGTTTGTACTCCCTGGCTGTGGAAACACATGGGTCTATATTTCATATTTCAAAAGATGCAAGTAAGAGAAACCTATTCAAACTCATTTTTTAAAAAGATTTCTCAAAAGATTAAAAAGACAGCAAGACAGTGGACTTGCTGTCCTAGATTCAAGTGTGTTGTTTAGAAACTGTTCTCCAAGTAAAGGCCAGATGGTAGGTAGTACAGCAGTGATGCAGCTGGGCCCACATGGAAGGATCCTGGGTTTGCATGCTAGAGCCTCCCTGGCAGTGCCCATTATCCTGGCTGGCTGAAGCTGGGATAGATACTGACATGAGGACTCTGTTAGGGGAGCCTCTCTCCTTCTCTTCTCTCTGTCACTCTTGTGGAAAATATAAACAAAACAAAAACAAACAAACAAAAAGAAACTGGTCTCCAATTTGGGACATTTTATGACAGTGCTGCAAAATTTGTAGTATAGTGAAAGTATAAGATCCTGTAAAGGATTATGTAATCACTGTGTCTTGTCTAAGTGTTGGTTTTGGATAGCTAACAAATGTTTAACTCTTTTGGAAAAAAAAAAAAAAAGAAAGAAAAAGAAAAACAACAAATTGTGGGGCCAAGAGGATGAGAGGCTCAAGTGTCAGCATTTATGTTCAAGCAGCATGGATAGGCTCCAGCCTGAGGTTAACTTAGAATTAAAATGGAACTGGTGGTCTTGCCTTGGCAGACAAGAGGTTATAACAAATCTATGACCACATACATACAGACACCACGGTCGCCAGCTAAACCACACACATGTGGCACACTCAGGGAGCTTCGGTGAAACTGTTAGCAACACAACTAGAATCCTTTATTTTTTTTTCCCTCCTTTCTAGGAGAGAGTGAACTTTATCCCTTATCACAGCAGTTAAAGGAAACTACATCATAGTTAACTCATGAGATTGTCTTCACACAGAATTTAAATTAACATTATTAATAGCCACAGAGCATTTGTCCTCAATATAAAGCAACCTATCCTCAACCAATAATTCACCTGCCTACCAAAGAGAGAGTAAGATTTTTTAAAATGCAGTATCTTCCTGGATATTGACATGAACACCTCATTTTTTAAAAATCTTATCAATGAGCATTGTTTACACTCTCTGGGTATGGGTCTTCAGCTACTACTGAAAGAATCAAGAGTCAAGGTCCACTAATTAAATCTTTGAGAAGACAACCCACATGTAGACACTGGTGGATTACGGAACGTCCTTTGGAAGGTAGGAGGGATGAGAGGAGGCCCCATTGTGGATGAGAGGCCATGGTAAGAGGTAGAGACAAAGTTCATTATGGAAGACTGCCAACATGTTTACATGGTGAGTTCCAGGTTATGGTGGGACCTAAGAGTTAGTTCTTACATCTACTGAAAATATATCTCTAACATGGAGAAGAAAGTGGGCTCCATATTCTGGACAAAGTTGAATAGGATAGCATACCTTCTCAGAAATATGGAGATTACCATATCTCAAAGATAGAGTAATAATGAGATATTTGAAGAGTGGTCTTGTCTGTGCTGTTGTGTGGTTTAACTACTTTCCCATGAACCATACAATGTATCAGTTATCTCTTGCTGCATAATAAATCACCCCAAACTTACCACCCAAAACAACCAAAATAATCACTTACAAGGGTATGGGTCGTCATCCAGGTGGTGTTGCAGACCTAGGCCAAGCTTAGCTAATTTGGACTGTGCTCATTCATGGCAAGTAAGCTGAAGGCTGGAATAGCCTCGCTCTGTGTCTGATGGCAGGATAGTTATAGGTTGGGACAACGGAGGTGAGTAGGCTAGGGTTAGGGTTAGGGTTAATCTTCTCCAGGTCTCTCAGTTTAATTAGTGTTCCAAGAGAATGGGAAAAAGCACGCAAAGCCTCTTGAGGCCCAGGCTTCATGTTTACTGTTCTTGATGGTCCAGCACAAGTCTAAGAGCAACCCAGATTCTAGAGTCAGAGAAATAGACTCTGCCTCTTGCTGAGATTTGCTATAAAGTCACATTGAAAAGGAGGGGCTATAGAAAGGGGAAGATTTGGGGTCATTTTCACAAGTCAGCTTACCATATCCACTTAATGGCAATATTAGGAATGTACACTCCTATTTCAAATTTCCAGACTCTATTATGCAACACTAAGTTACAAAAACTTTCAACTATATTCGATTCAGTAAGCATCAAGAAACAGAGCATGCTGGCTTCAGAACTGTATTCACTGGCTTGTTATAGGCTTTCAGCATTTCATAGCTGTTTAGTTTTGTGCAAAGCACTTAACCAATCTGTAACCTCTGTTTCCTCAACCATAAAGTGGAGTTAATAATAAATCTCAGCTCACAAGGCTACTGTGAGGAGTACATAATATATATAAAACTTCGTAAAAGAGATTGCCACCTAAATTGTTCGAAATATATATTGTCATCCTTACCACCATCCTCCTCAATATGATATACTGACAGAAGAAAACTCCTGGCCCATCCTCCCTCCCATTCACATCTCTCCTATAGTATAAGGTCTTGGAACACAGACAATTCTCACCCAGTATCTGGCTGACTCGTTTCTTTTGGCCTGTGCCAGCCTCCCTCCTCTACCCATACACCAGCAGAAAACAGACCAGCCTTCTACCATGACAATTTTCTGGACAGTTTGGGCACTTAAATTCCCAAGTCAAGCTACAGGACTGGGTGCTGCCTGCCAGGAACTCCTTGCCGCTTCCCGTATCTTGAACTCTAAGAGCCTGGGTTTGCCTTATTTAAATGTGGTATAGGCTGGGATTCCTCAGGCCTGGGAGTTATGCTGGGGCCAAGACATTTGTGGCCTCTGCTGGCTCAGGAATCTGCCCTGTTTGCTGCGACTAAGAAACTCTGTGTGTGTGTGTGTGTGTGTGTGTGTGTGTGTGTGTGTGTGTGTGTCTGCACACAAATACTGAAGGGTGGATAGGTCTTACAAACATACAAATTCACAGAAGTTCAGAATTTGGGGTATGAATACCGTATACATTCTGCCATGAGGTATATTAATAATCAGGAAGTTCATTTTTATAGTTTTTTTTTTT
>NW_006159795.1:567891-604043 GCF_000334495.1 Tupaia belangeri chinensis
CCCTGGCATCCATGGTTGCCCTCCATGCCTTCCCCCCCCCCATTCAATTGTTCGGCCAATGACCTTAATTAGTCTAAATATATCCAATAGCTAGCGCAGCTGACACATACCTATACATTAACCCAAGTCTGACTTTAGACATAAACCCCAGTGAGTAGAATGAACATACTATAAAGTAGTACCCAGCTGTGCCCATACAGCTCGCTGCCAGACTGTGTTTTAAAATCATAAACACAACCTCAAGTAAAAGAGATTAAGAAACTCTTAGGGCCTGCAGGTAATGTGGAGGTTAAGGTGACTGGATCCCAGGTGGCTGACTGAATGGTTCGAGTCCCAGATTCAGTGGCTCCAAAAATATGCAGGATGCATATGCATGCATCTCCAAAATCCTGAGACGAGAATGGAGAAGGGATTGTAGCATGGTCATCACCCTGGGGAATGCTTTTTCATTTTCCTTCTTTCTCTATCTCGCTCTGGAGAGTGCATGTGCCCTATAGCAAACTAAAAACAACAACAAAAACAGTCTGAATGTCATGACTAATAATAAATTTTTAAAAAATGAAAATGTTTTGTTTACTTGTCTCTAGGACTATTCAACAGTGCTATAAAAAACTACTCCATGAACACAACTGTGCACATGAATGTGAATGTATATAGATATATATTTTTTTGAGAGGTTTTTGCTATAGGACGTGTGCACTCGCCAGAAAGATAGAGAAACAGAAAGAGAGAAATCACCCCCCCGGGGGGATCGACACGCCGCAATCTCTTCTCCATTCTCCTCTTGGGATCTTGGGCATGCACGCACACACACCCAGGATGACTTTAAGCCACCGGGTCCAGAACTCAAACCTTGGTCAACTACATGGGAGTCCAGCGACATAGCCATTATGCTAACTGCTGGTCACATGAATGTATATATTGATACAGGTTTATTTTTTTTATCTTTTCTTCCCTTTCTCTTTAACATTCTTCCTTGTTTTTTTAACACAAAAGGCATATAGAGATCATTCTAGACCCCTGTGACTCGAAGTGTGGTCTATGGACCAGTGGTTTATTAGCTCCAGCTGAAACTTTGTCAGACCTTCTCTGGACAGAGGGAAACAAAATCTGCATATTAACAAGTCTTTTGATTCTGATGCATGTGAAAATTTGAAAAGCCCGGATTAGCCAATACTTCTACATAGTTACTAGAAGGTTTGTTAAAACATAGATTTCTGGGCTCTGGACCTAAAGAGTCTAATTCACCAGATCTGGAGAGAAGACTGAAGACCTTTCTAACAAGCTCCCAGATGATCCAGATGTGGCTGACCCAGGAACCACACTTTGAATAGTGAAGACCAATGCTTTCCTGTTACAGCTAGGGAAGATGATACCTGGAGAAAATGGGTAGGTATGGGTACTAAACAAATTGCCAAGTATTTTAATAATTGCATGGAAATACAAACCAAACCCCAGTCTCTGAGTTTCATTTTCAGAACATTTTTTTCCGAATGTTTATTTATCTATTTCTTTACAGAATAGAGAGGGAAACAGAGAGAGAGAGAGACACTTCCATAAGAGTCCCCATATCTTCATACTGTGATCTACTTCCAATCTCCACCAGTGGGCATCATGGGCAGTAGGGTTTGGAGTATGATTATCCCTTTATATGTCTATTTATTGATGAGGCTCTTAGTCTTTTAGTGTTAACTCTACAGTTAAGCAAGTGCCCCCGCCTCCATTAGGGCTAGGTATTACCTCTCTTAAAAATGCTTAAGACTGTAGGGGGAGAAAACACCTTTTTGAGTAGGGTTATCAGATTTAGCAAACAAGAGTACAAATTTTCAAGTTACATTTGACTTTCAGATAAACAATACATAATTTTTACTTTAAGTCTATTTTATGCAATATTTGGGGCCATGACCATACTGAAAATTATTTGCTGTTCATCTGAAATTCAGATGTGATTGGCATTTCCATATTTTTCTAGAAACGCTAAGAACATTTTAAAAGCAATGACAATTTTGCCAATAACGAAAGCAGGTCAGTTACAGAGGAGGAAAAATAATTTGAAATTCATGTATAAAATTTAGCAAAGAACTGATGCTTAGAATATATAAGGTATGCTTACAAATTAATAAGAAAATGAATTCAATGTCTTAAAAATGGGCAAAATACTAGAATGTATATTTCTCAAAAGAGAGTACCTATGTGACAAGGTCAAAAGGTGCTTAGCTTCACTGCATCATGAAGATGTTCATCAGAACAGATACACCATGCCAAGTGTAGGTGAGAAATTGGAGCAAATAGCAGCCCCATCCCCTGCTAGTGAGAGTGCAAATCTGCAACCACATTGGGTAACTGGCAGTATTGATTAGAACTTAGCATAGGCATACCCATTGACGCAACCATCTCACTCCTTGGTATATACCCAGCACATTCATGCATACTTGCTCACTAAAGAACACATTTATGGGACCAGCAGTTGGCGTAATGGCTATGTCACTGGACTCCCATGTAGTCAACCATGGTTCAACTCCCAAACCCAGTGGCTTAAACTCACGCCAGGCATGTATGCGTGCGTGCCCAAAATCCCGAGAGGAGAGTGGGGAAGAAGGGATTGCAGTGTGGCCATCCCCACTAGGGGATGACTTCTCGCTTTCTGTCTCTCTGTCTCTCTCTGTCTTTCTGGAAACTGCACACACCCTATAGCAAAAACCTCTCTCAAAAAATAAATAAAAAACACATTTACAAATATTCATGGAGCACTAATTATAATATTCCAATCTGGAAGCAACACAAATATCTATAAGAATGGAATAAATAATTATTGCATATTCCAATACTCTAGTAAAATGCTATTGAGCCATGACAATGAATAATCTACGTTAAAATGGTACAAAATGGATGAATCTCACACATACATGCAAAAGGAGCAAAAGAAGCCAGACACAAAGGAACACATACACTATGATTCATCTAAATAAAGTTTCAAAAACAAGTAAACTAGTCTTAGGTGCTACAATTCAGATTAGAGGCTGTCCTTGGGGCATAGGAACTTTGGGGTTGACCTTGTTCTGTTCCCTGATGTAACTGCTCGTTTGCTTTCATTTTGTGAAGGTCGTGGCACTGAACACATGTAAACTGTACCTTTACTCAATTTGTTTTGTTTCAATAAGCTTTATATTAAAACCCCTAAAAGAAGTACTAAACAAAGTGGCTAAGGGATCCAGAGCCCACATGACTGACTTTGGTTTGTATCTGGATCCCAGCAGCTTGAAAAACATGCCAGGTACATGTACATGCCTGCTCCAAATCCCAATAGGACAGAGAAATGGAGGAGAAGGGATTGTAGCATGACCGTGCCCTACTGGAGGTTGCTTTCTCCTTTCCTCTCTTTCTCTTCTCTGTCTGTCTCTGGTGAGCTTACATGTCCTCTGGCAATTAATTTTTTTTTTTTTTTTTTTTTTTTACAAAGGGAAAGATGGGTACCACTTAACCATAATCTAATCACGTTAGATCTAAGACAATCAATGTCACTATCACCACAGTGGCTATCACCATGGTCATACCTAACTACCTGAGAAGGACCACAGACTAAGCTTGTTTCTAGATATTTCATTTACAACATCTCATTTGACCATATCCATCCTCACATAGTGCTTGCTATGGAGGTATCTCTTATTCTTCTACTTCTACAGATGAAGATATGGAGCCTGAAAATAGATAGTTGGCTTATTTAGAGAAACTCAGTGTTTAGGTATCAGAGTCAAGTTTTGAAACCAAGAGCTGATTCAGGTGCAGAAAGCATAGGTGCTCTTTTCTTTATAGGAAGCCACAATAAGTCTGTTGACAGAAACAACAAATTGCAAAGGGGAAAACATTTAAATTTT
Source organism: Tupaia belangeri chinensis (assembly GCF_000334495.1). Taxonomy (NCBI): domain Eukaryota; kingdom Metazoa; phylum Chordata; class Mammalia; order Scandentia; family Tupaiidae; genus Tupaia; species Tupaia belangeri. The sequence continues at coordinate 571,767 of NW_006159795.1, forward strand.
TCTTTTCCATTGGTCTTCTAGGTCCTGGGATGGCATAAAACCTCAATAGTTAGCCCTTTTTTGTGCCGAGAAATATGCATCTGGGTTTGGGGATTTAATTCAATAACCTGCTAATTGAAAATTTCTACAGGCAATTTCCAGTTACATTATGGAACAAAAGTACATTCCTCTTCAGTATTTCCAACTATTTCTCTAAGTAAATACCAAAGGGAAAAAATGTTACAGACTTTAACACTTAAGCAACAAGCTCTCCTACACAGTCCCCCCAAAACACAAAGTCACAAAGTTGAATTTATGCATTCATAATGCAAATTCTTCTTGTTCATTCTTCTTAAACTTGCAGGTAAACAAGAATAAACTAGAGGAGTTATTTTAATTCCTTTTTTAGCTTGCCAGAGTATGTATGCCCTCACTGGAGAGAGACAGAGAGAGTGACCAAGCACCGTCTCTCCCCACTCCTGTGGGGGTATAGTCATGCCAAAATCCCTTCTCCTCCATTTCTTCCTCCCCCTGAGATTTTGGAGGGTTTACTTACACATATTTCTGGGCTATACCCCTTAGAGATTCTCATTCACTAGGTCTAAGGCCTGAGAATATGCATTTATAACAAGTCTTCAAATGACACTGATACTTGATTTGGGACCATAATTGGAGTATTACCACTTCCTGCCAGGATAAACAATGTGGAAGAGCTGCCCACAACAGTTTCATCTAGGTATCGATTCCTCTGACTTAGCGTTGTCCACTAATATCTACAGCTGCTACCTCAGGCTAGGTCCATATTACATTTTGAGGAGCCTGGCCTCTCTTTCGAAAGTTCTGTCTTCATCATCATTAGTGTCACCATCACCCGCTCTGCTTGTCACAATGAGATAATTGGCCATGTGGCTCCCCCAGGGCCTGGGCTCTGGTTTCCTTTTGTTCTACTCTATGTTGCAAGGCCTCTAGGACCCAAATTTCTCCACACAATATGCATGTTTGTTGCATTTGAGTTTTTGTCTCATGCCAAAGGTAAAAGGAAAAATTCAGATCTGTGGGAAATAAAACCATGTCTTAGAATTTCTTGTGGTTGGCTCATTTTTCCTTTTTTTTTTCCCATGCTCCTAATCTGGATATTTTGAGAATGAAAGAGATGCTGTGCTATGTCACAGGTGACAGCCTCTGGAGGTGTCCTAAAGCAATTCTCAACTCCTTCTTTCTTTTTATTTTAACTTTTTTAATTTATTTTTTTTCTATGAGAGAGAGATGGAAAGAGAAATAGGGGTGGATACCTCCAATAGGCTCCTCATACTATAATCCACCCCATACTCAGGATCAGGAGCATGGCACACATGCATTCCAAGCACACCCAGGGAGACCTCAGAGCACAAATCTAAGACTTTCCCAAATGACCTCAGCATCATGGAGTGTTTCATTACTGCTGCTCCACCACAGCTGGTCAGCTCCTCCTTTCACTTCTGCTTTTCTTCAGAAAGCCCACAACAGTTTTACTTCTCAGATGACCAACTCAACCAGAGGACAAGTCTCTCCTCAGATTTGTGAATTGTTCTTGGTAGGATATCAGCTCTCTTGAGAAATGTGACTGTTTAGCTTCCTCATGCTAGAAAGTAGTTGATTATATCATAGTCTAGAATGCTTTAGGCTACAGGAAGCAAGATCCTGTCTCTTCTGGTCTCCTTCCCTCATAGTCAGTTAAAAAACCAAGGCATCAAATGTTGGAAGTGGGAGATCACTAGACCCTTGTTCCTGCTCTTAGCTGGCTGTGTCACTCTCAGGGAAGCCACTTCACGTCTCTTCCACTTCAGTTGTAAAATGGGAACTTATTTTAAGTAATTCTCCAGGGTCCTTCCATTTCTAAGAGTATTCAAACCCATGAACCTAAAGACAAGAACCAAAGAAAACACCCTCCCTTCCAACTTACTCTTGGCACAAGAAACGTTTTTCTCTAGGGAAATAGACCCTTGCAATGCATAGGTCACAGAAAGATGTTGAGCCAATAATAAGACAGGGAAAAGAGACCAAAAGTAGGAAAAGCAGACATAATGCACCATCCGAAGAGAAAGCACTTGGGCTTCTTTTTCTTCTTTTGAAATCCATAGAGAAAAAAGGCAACAAAATCACCACTGGGTTATCCAACAATAATATCAACCCAAAAAAATCACTTAGTCCATTTTTTTATACTGTTGCTACAGTAGCAAAAAAAAAAAAAAAAAATAAGTAGCCAGCTTCTTCCCAGGGGCTTATGGGTAGGGAACATCCATCAACTCCCAGAGACACACCCACTATTCAAACTCAATTTGGTTAAAATGACTTTTTTATGAGAACCCATGAGAAAATGGTTGACTTCCAGCCCTTATGTTATCAGAGTTGTTTGACATTGAATTACATGGGCCTGGACTATAAATCTTAACTTCAGCCTCCAATGCAAGGCATCTGATGTGTCTGGGAACCTGCTGTAAGAAAGAAATTAGCTGTAAAACAAAGTAAAATGCCTGTTCCCATGGGAAGTCTCAGCAGGACGGCTAATAGATCATGTGTTCGTTTGGAAGACACTTGTTCCTTTGGTCAAACAGCAACTAATATTTTTGCTTTCCACTGCCTTGAACAGGAAATATGGTACTAAGGGCCGATAGACAGGGCAAAGCATCATATTAATTACACGGTCAGTAAACACTTGCTCACCCATGTTTCCTAACTGTTTGAATGCTTCCTGGTTGGAGATCATTGATGCCCTTAGCCTCTTTTAACTTACTATATTCTTGTATAAATGTCTGGGAAGATAAAGTGCATTTTCAGGGAGCCCCAGATTAAAAGCAGGATGGGGGCACAGGGGAAGGTGGGTCTTCTTTCAGTCAGGGAATGTCAAGAGCAGCTCCTGCTTGCAATCCATGCCTCTGACTGCCATGGCTGACTGCTCCCATAAGGACGGTGCATCTGGGAACCTGGAGGAAGCAACTTGATAAGGTGATTTGATGGCTTTTAGAAAGTCTCTACTTTGGGGAATAGATACACAACTTAGGTTCAGGTTAATTCAAAAAAAAAAAAAAAGAAAAGAAAAGAAAGAAAAATTAAAGCATCTAGGAAAGACAGATAAGTAATAACCACCAACATACTTGCCATCTACACTGCTCCAGTTGGAAATCTTTTCTCTAGGATAACTGCAAAGGAGGGACAAAGCCCACACTCACCTGGATTGATCAATCTCTCTCTCTCTCTCTCTCTCTCGATCTCTCTCTCTCTCTTTATAAAGAATTATCTTTATTTAACTTTATTTATTTTACTTTGACCAGAGAGGGACAGAGTAAGAGAGAAAGAAAGAGACAGACAGAGAGAGAGAGAGAAAGAGAGAGAGGGAAAGTGAGAAAGCAAGCTGCCAGGTCCTGGACTCGAACCACAGTCAGTCATGTGAGAGTCCAGTGCCCCCAGCCACCATGCCACCTGATGGCCCCACCACCTGGACCTCTCTTTAATGCAGTGGTTCTCAAAGCATGGTTCTTTGCACGCCGGGCGCGTGTGTGCGCGTGCCCAAGATCCCAAGAGGAGAATGGAGAAGAAGGGATTGTGGCATGGTCATCCCCCCTGGGGGGTGATTTCTCACTTTCTGTCTCTCTTTCTCTGTCTGTCTGGTGAGCGCATGCACCCTATAGCAAAAACCTCTCAGGAAAAAAAAAAAAAAGAAAGAAAGAAAAGAAAAAGAAAAAAAAAGTATGGTTTCATGGACTCACAGTATGGGCATCTCCTTGGAGTTTACTAAAAACACAGAATCTCCATTCCTATCCTGCCCTGCTCAATCAGAAACCCTGGAAGTAGAGCCAGTAATCTGAGTTATAACACAGTCTTCAAGTGATACCTATGCGCACTGAAGTCTGACAATTCCTGCCAGAGATTGATTCTCTTTTTTATTTTTTTTTTTAGATGTTTTTGCTATAGGGCGTGTGTGCTTGCCAGAAAGACAGAGAGAGAGAGAGACAGAAAGCAAGAAATCCAACCCTAGTGATGGCCATGCCACAATCCCTTCTCCTTCATTCTCCTCTTGGGATCTTGGGCACACACGCACACACACCCGACGTGAATTTAAGCCACTGGATCTGGGACTCGCACTGTGGTCAACTACATGGGAGTCCAGTGACATAGCCATTACGTCAACTGCTGGTCCCCAAAAATTGGTTCTTAAAGACCTGCTGTGTATGTGTCATCCAGGCGTGAGATTCATGTTCTCCACTAGGACTGACAAGGTCTTTGTCCCATGCCCCTGACTTACAGGCTTCTGTCACTCATGCCACCTTTCCTTACCTTTTCTAGACCTGGTTTATTCCCTCTTTGAGGACTTCTGGAACCTTCTTATACCTGGTGTTTCAGTCTGTTATTTTGTTGCTAACAGAAATGCCTGAGACTGATTTGTAATATAAAGAATAGAGGTTTATTTGGCTTATGATTCTAGAGACTGGAAAGTAAGGCATGGGGCCAGCGTCCAGCTAGCCTCTGGTGCTATGTGACAACATGCCTGACAGAAGCAAAGAGGAAAGAAAGCACATGCAGAGAAAGACATGGGGGCAGTCATCTTCCTTTTATAAAAACCTGCTCTCAGGACCAGCAGATGGTGTAATGGTTATGTTGTTGTACTCTCATGTAGTCAACCATGATTTAAGTCCCAGATCCAGTGGCTTAAAACTCATGCTGGGCATGTGTGTATGCATGCCCAAGATCCCAGGAGGAGAATGGAGGAGAAGGGATTGTGGCATGCCCACCCCCTCTGAAGGGTGATTTCTCAGTTTTTGTCTCTCTGGTGAGCACACACATCCTAAAGAAAAATCTCTCTAGAAGAAAAGAAGAAGAAGGAGGAGAAGGAGAAGAAGAAAAAGAGGAGAAGGAGGTGGAGGAGGAGGAGGAGGAGGAGGAGGAGGAGAATCTGCTCTCTCAGGATTTTATAACCCCTCCTCATGAGAGCAAGAACTGACTCCATTTTGAGAAACAGCTTTAATCCATTTATGAGGATGATGGCTCCATGATGCAAACACCTCCCACTAGGCTTCAACTTTTACGAATCTCACCACCACCCAACACTATCCCACTGGAACCAAGTTCTAAAACATAACTTTTGGGTGACAAATCAGTCACCAAAACACAGTACCTAGCTCCTTAGGCCATTCAGCTCCATTAGAACAGAAATGTTATCCCTACTCTTCTAACATACACCATTCTGACTTCTAAAAAGTCAGTACTGATACCTTTGTTTTCCATCCCTTCTCAGGGTCTATTCTCACTCATACTAAGTTATAGATCAAGGCAAATGGAGCGGAGACCAAACATTTGCATTAAAACCAAAATTTCAAACAATTCAAATTCTAAGCATCATTCTGTTTTGTACTACGTAGTCTTTCAATACTGGGGAGAGTCAAGTTGGACCTTTAAATAGCACCCTCTAGGCATCTAAGAAAGGGCTATTACAAAGAAGCTTGGACTTCAAGGTAGTTCCTTATGAAAGAATTTTTTCTTTACCACAGGCAGAAGGCTGCCTTTACTCTAAGAAATTGTATCTGTTACACACTGGATAGGCAAGTCACTATCAAAATTCAGAGTGTATACTAACTACATATCAACTTTAGTGTACATGTTTACATTTTCTCTATTCTATCTCCATATATTTTTTATAAAGCTCAACTTGGAGACAGAAATTTGTATTTAAAGAGGTCTAACTGAGGAGCCAGGGGCTCAGCCACAATGTAGCAGGGCATTTACTGTTTTGTTTTATGGGTTCTTTGTTTGTTTGATTTGGAGGGGTATTTCAACTTATCATGGAAAAAAACTAAAAATTAAAAAATTCTAAAAATTGTTTAGAATTTTTTCTTAACAAAAAATACTTGAATGGTGTCAGTTTTGCCTTCCTAATGAGTTAAATGCTTCCAAGAGGCATTAGAGTCACTTGCTCCCAGCAGAGATGGAAGAATAACACAGATGACAGTGCGTTTAGAACAAGGCAGACAAGGTCCGCGTTTGCTCCATTACTCTGTCATCAGAGATATCAGCTCTAGGTTGGGCGCTAAGCATCAGCCCATGTAGCCTGAGATGAGTTCATGGGGCTGGAATTCAAAACACTAACCAGCTGTGGGAACCCAGTGAGAAGCCTGTCACACTGAATGGTATCCAGATTAGAGCTGTGAGAATTTGGGAAAACCCTTCTTGCTAAGTAAGTTTACTTCTTCTTTCTTTCTTTTTTAAGTTTGTGAAGTTCAGCAAACTTTGTTTCCTAAACCTACAGATATATGTATTAACACTGGAAAAGGCACTACTGAAGTATTTGTTGGAGCAATCAGGAAAATGTTAACACTGGTGAGATATTTAATGAACTTGAAATTATAATTTTTAGATGTGATAACCACATTAGGTTTGTGTAGCAAAATATCCATAATTCTTTAGAGATGTGTACTGAGGAATGTAAGGGCAGAATGAAATGATATCTGCAATTTGTTTTAAAATGATTCAGAAAAAAATAGAAAGAAATAGATTAAACAAGTATTGTAAGGCCTCTATAATTGTTGAATCTGGGGTGGATTACTGAGGATTAATAAAACATTCTCTCTCCTTGTAAAAGAATGTTTGAAAATAAAATTTTATTATTAAAAAAACAATAATAATGTTAGACCAAAGGAAAAGCCATTTCTCAAGTAATATAAAAATACTTTTCAGTTAAGGATTTTCTCAAGGCCAGCCACTGTCAAATAAATTATTTACAAATTAAAAAAAAATTAGAATCTCATGTTCTCAAGTCTTAAGAACAATCTTCAGTGATTTATATTTTGATAGAAGACAGAGGAGCTTAGGTATATGGATCAGAAATTGGAAATGGCACATTGCTTTATTTGGTAATTGGCTGCTAATTATTGATGATGGCAGTGGCCATAATGGGAATAGAACAAGATAGAGATTTGGGGATTCCAGGTTCTATTCCTGGACTTATCCCCTCATTCTCTGTGTGACTTTCAATTAACGTCTCTATCTTAGCTTCCTCATCAGTAACATCATGGGGTTGTACAAAGACCTCAGCTTTCTTTCAGTCCTGAAAGTATATAAATTCCAGATTACATTAGCAAATCTTTTTTTTTTTTAAAGTCATCTAAATAAAAATCGACAAATCAGGAGACAGCAAATTGATTAAGCCTCTGCTGAGTTCTCAACACAGGAAATCAAAGTCTAGCAACCTTTGCTGTTAAAGTCTAACTGGCAAATGAGGCAATGTGGAAATAAAGAAATTCCAAATGAGTTTTTACGCATAGCATAATTCCATTGAAAAGAGAGAGAGAGTGTCATTTCAAATATTTTGTGCATTTGTTTTCCTATCCCAGAAAAAGATGAATATAAATGGTCCTTATTTATGCAATAAGAAAGTTCAAAATCATGTTTTGTTTCCTTCACAGTGATTACAGACTGGGTGAAAACATATACTTCTAGTAAAATTAAACTGTATGATATAGGAGGGTTTGGAGAGCAGAATTATATTTACACAACCACCCAAACCATTCATTTGCTAATATTCTTTGAAAAGGTTAGCAAAGGTTGGCTTTGTACATACATGACTGACTTCAGTAAAGATGTCCTACATGGACACAATGTTTGGTATACAAAGCTGTGGCCCATTTTATACTGGGGTCTTGCTTTCTGTCATGTGATGTCTTCCAGATTTCTTGTTTTATTTGAAATATGAGGTTAGTGAGGTATATACATTGTCAAGCATGTAAGAGTGCTGTCACTGTTCACTGAGACTCTGGGATTATCCCATGTGGACAGTTACTGGTAGATTTCTTTATAAAATGACAAAAACAAACAAACAAACAACAACAAAACAACTACTTGATTATGTCATCCAAAGATTTATTTCATAAAATTTCTTAGGTGGGGCCAATAGTTGTTGACATGGTTAAGGCACTGGGTTTCCCACATGGTTGACCAATGTTTGAGTTCCAGACCTGATGGCTTGCAAGTCACACGGGGCATGTGTGTATATGTGCAAAATCCTGAGAGGAGAATGGAGAAGGATAGATTTTGGCATGACCAACCCCCTGGGTGGGAGGATGATTTCTCACTTTCCCTTGCTGTCTTTGGTAAGACCACAAGCCCTGCAGCAAAAGTCTAAAAAAAATAAAAAATAAAAATAAATAAATGCTTAGGTATTCTAGGTCTCATGTTTCAGAAAATATATGTCACTTTGATCTACTGCTGTATTTAGAATCTTGACCTTTTTTATTATTCAAATTGTTCTACCCTTTTCTAAGAACCAGTCATATGATATTTGGGAATGGAGACTTCTAGGGGAAAAAAATCATGTTGTTTCTCTAAGAAACTTGGAAAAGAGGGACTAGCAGTTAGCGTAATGGCTATGTCGCTGGACTCCCATGTAGTAGACCACGGTTTGAGTAATGGACCCAGTGGCTTAAACTCACGCTGGACACGTGTATGTGCATGCCCAAGATCCCGAGAACAGAATGGAGGAGAAGGGATTGTGGTGTGGCCATCCCTTCCTGGGGGGTGATTTCTCACTTTCTGTCTCTGTCTCTGTCTTTCTGGCGAGTGCACACACCCTACAGCAAAAACCTCTCAAAAAAAAAAAAAACACAAAGAAAAACAAACAAAAAACTTTGAAAAGAGAAAGAATTGTACTCAATCTACCATGCTCTAAAAATTAAGCTGCTATTTATTACAGAACTCAAAAACAAAACAATAACATCTATGTTTTATTTATAGCAAAAATTATATACTGGTGCCAGAAAATTATCACTGTTCTTAGAAGATTTTTAAAGAATTTTCCTGAATTCTAAATTACCACTTTATAATGTCCTGAGACTAGTTATTTTCTCCAGTCAGAAATGTGTCACCAATTTTATAATGAACATCAGTGAAAGAAGCAAGATTCAACATACAGACATACACTCATTTTAAGGTAATCTTTTGACAGTGGGCACAAATCTAAGAGGCTGGTTATTATTATACTTAATTCTTTCTTATTTTTTTAAGTGTATTTACTTTATCTCTTCCATGAGTAAAAGAAGTTGAGAAAGAGAGAAAGTACATCCAATAGAATTTTGACACCTCAATCCATGGCCAGCCTTCAATCAGCCCTGAATTGCGAGTACACATGCACATACCTAACATACTCAGGGAGGTCTGTAGACTTGAATCAGGCATATTCCCATGTGAAACTGTCTCAGAGTATCACGTTATACCACTGTGCTGTCATCTGTCCCCTACATCTCATTTCTCTACTAGATACATCCCATATCACTGTAAACTTCAAAAATATTATGCCTCCTGATAGAAGTTATTTATATTTCAGCAGTTTTGCTGTTAAGTCTAAAATAAAGAAATGTGGTTGGCACTCAGATTGTCTAACTTAGAGGTTTTCACTCTTGCATCAGAATCACCTGGACAATTTGTTAAAAACACACCCCTGGTGCCCACTCCCAGAGTTTATGATCCAAAAGTTCCAAGTTGGAACCTTGAAAATTACACTTCTAAGAAGTTCCTAAGCAATACTGATACTGAGACTGCTGGTCTAAGGATTCCACTTTCAGAAATATTAAATATATGTAGCACCGAAGCCTGAATAACAGAACGTCAAATGACTCCATTTTGTTCTATAGAGCCTCAAGCCATATAGTAATTTTCACTAGCAGGTTAAGTAAGAAAAGAGACTCCACCTATCCATTTTGAAAAACAAATACTGGATGCAGATAATCCTTAGTACCAACAGCATCACTGCAGATTTGAGCTCAGCTCTGCTGAAGTGCAGTCCACTCAAAATCAGAGGAGATACTGCTTAATTTTCAGTGTCAAGAGGCTCATTTGGACATAATATAGTGGTCATACAGGTGCACGAAGCATGGAGAATTTTATGAAAGAGTTGGAGGGAATGTTTTAGTTTGCATCTTCCCCTAAGACTGTCATTAACAATGTAATAAACCATCTGAAATAATTGTGAGGTTTCAGGATGTAATCTGAAGTCCCACTGATGTGACCCTAGGAGGCCCCTTCACCATGGCTGTTGACCTCTGTAGATAATTGATCCCATCTCTATTACCTCCAGATCCTTGGACATCCTTGGTGGCCCAGACCTCTGCTTTCGTCACTGAACTCATTGGTTGCTCCTTGTGCTAAGGTGATGATGACACCAAGCATAAAGAAGTCTTTCAAGAGTGATTTCCTGTATCTCGCTTATCCTATCTCTGAAAAATCTTGCCATTCAAATGAACTGACATCACCAATGGGGTGGAAGAGGGAAGTATGGGGGACTGGGAGGGAAATCCCTTTCAAAAGCTCTCCCTGTGAGAAGGGGAGCCCAGAGCAGGAAGAGAAGGAGTCCAAGCCTGGCTATTTTTAACTTATAATGGGAGCCCTTTGGTTCATTCTGCTCTTTATCTCAAGCCCCTGACCAACTTGCCAAAGGCAAAAATCGCCTGGATCATTCATTTCATCTGTATTTCCTCCACACTCAAACTGGCAAGCAAGTACAGCCAAAGCCACACAGAGGGCAACTGGGCCTTTTCCTCAAAATCTACACCTTCATTTCACAAAGTTGCCTTCTGCCTAGATCAGAGCATTGCCTCTCGAATTATATCATGTAGGGAAGAATCCAGGCGGGAAGAGGAAAAATACAGTTTGGGGCTAAAGTTGAGTTTCAAAATGTCAGAGACCAACACGGTTCCCACTTCAATAAAGGAGGTGCAGGTACACAAAGCATTAAGAATTTTGTGAAAGAGTTGGAGCGAATGTTTTAGTTCAATAAAGGAGAAATATGTGTTCATTGGGGAGGGACAGAGTAGTCACTGTAGGTCTCTGGATGAGGTAGCAAGTTGGTTAAGTGCACAACCGGGCACCCTGGCAGTTCTCTTGGTCTCACACTGTGGTGGGGAGGGAATCACAACAATGACTGTGCCAAGCCATTTGAAGGAAAGAAAAAATCAGGCCTGGTGTTGATACAGAGAAGTCTTGGCAGAACAAAGGCAACTCTCAATTTACCCTCTGCCCTACTTATTCTTGAAATAAAAAGGGTGTTATCTATACCAGGAAAGAGAACGATGCCTGGTTAACACTTGTTGCCTGTGTTTTATTTTTAGGCTCTTTCATCAGACAAAGGAGAGAAGGCCAGTTACACTTCAGGCCTCAGACCACACTTAATTTTCTCAGGTTCCCTTGCACACAAAGTCCTCAAATAATTTTCCATAGAAGCCTGGCCAGGCATTGCAGCCAGATCTTGGTGTGGTTGCGGAATCTGGGCATGTGAACTCAGTTATCTTTCCCAGTGGGATTTGTATCATCACCCCATTGGATTTTCCCATCCAATTGGTGGTTTCTTCCTGTGGAAGCGATGCTTAGCCATAAGAAAACAAAATGAAAAGAAACTACCATCAGGGTGCTGTAGCCGATCTAAAGAAAAATAAAAAGTTCTAAACCTAAGACATTGTCTCTGGTGAAAATGTCAGTGCAATGACAGGGTAGCAGCATGAGGAGGCCAGCACTGGGAACTTTATGGGACATGGTCACCTGTGTCTTTTTCATTTTTGTCAAGGAAATGCAGCTTGCAACACCTGACCAGTGTAGGATTCCCATCACCGTCAGTCTAACCTGCTCCATAAAGAGGGTTCTAACCATTCTGGCCAAGGGGAGTCCACCAGACCACCTAGAATTGTAAGGACAGCTACATAGCCAGCCACTCAATCACATGGTTCTCAAATCCCAGTCAATCCCAGACCAGCTTTGGCATTGTTTGTCAAAGCTATATTATTTGATATTTGCTTTGCTTCAATTTTTTGTTCATATTGTCATCAAAAAAGAAAATGATAAATCCTTTGAGATGAAATAGAAGTAGAAACTTGAAAATTGAAGTATATGATAAGTTCCAATAAAACCTAACAGCAAATCAAGCAGCACCAGCCATGGGCAGAAACTCTTTCAATCCTGGACTCTATGCCTGAGGTCTGTTCTTCTTCCTTTAAAGGATGCTCCACAGAGGTAGAGAAGTGGTAGAGACGTGTCTCAGCAAATGGTCTACCTTCTTAGAAAAAAGGAAAAAAAAAAACTGAAAAGCAATTGAAAAGAAATCTCACAATGGAAAACAAATGAAACTTCTCAATAGTTTTAGTCTAGGCCAGTATCCCAAATAATTATTTTTAAGAAATAACCAAGGTAGAATTTTTTTTAAGATTTTTTTTCAATCTTGACCCACTGAAGAAATGGATTATATTTTACAAACTACACAAATACATGTAAGTACATGCCCTTTCAAAGCGTAATGCACTGTGATTTTTTTGTTGTTGTTCTATTTAATTTTTTTTTTTAATTACTAGTTGTGGTGGCTGGACATGTAGTCTAGTGGTTAAAGGAACAAGATCCTACATGACTAACAGTGATGTGAATCCTGGTCCTGGCCGCTTGAAAAACACTCCAGGGGTGTGTGTGTGTGTGTGTGTGTGTGTATGTGTGTGTTCACTAACTCCTGACTGGATAGGGAAATGGAGAAGGTATTGTGGTGTGATCATGCCCCACTAGGGGTCCTTTCTCTCTCTCTCACTCTGTCTGTCTCTCCCAGCCAATCACACACACACACACACCATAGCAATTAAAAAAATATATATGCTAGTTATGACCCATAGGTGGTTTTCAGCCACAACTTGAAAACACAGCCTTAAACTTTGGGAAACATTGGTTACATCCCTATCCCTAACCCCCATTCAGTATGGAAATCCTCTCCACACAATCCACAGTTAACCAATCGTTGCTTGTCCACCACATTCAATATTAAAATGTTTTTCTTCAGATTTCTTTCTTTTTGCTGAAATGTATAATCTTTTCCCCTGAGACAAATTATTATTTTCACTCAGAAAGATTATCAGATGCAACTATGTTTTGTTGTAATAGATACTCTATAAATGCCCAATAATTAAATATAATCTTGACACAGCTGGAAAACTGGAAAAACATATATTTTCCCTAATGGTATGGTCCTTACAAATAAGAAGATACTACTGGGTTGTCTGGAAAGTCATGAAATATTTTTGCATAGAAAAATTCATCATGAATTTCCTGACAACCTAATATAATTGGAGTATAGCTGTCACTTAGGTCAGTAATAGACATAGAAGAAGATATAGTGATTTCCTCTCTTCTTGCTAGTCCACCTCAAAGTGCTCATGAGTAAAGCTTGCTGGTGATGGGCATGAGGAAAGGGCCATTTTTTCACAGTCGCTACTTTGAAGCAAATAGCCACATGGGGAGGAATTCTATAGCATATCATTGTATCATTGGGCTTGCCAACTGAGCATTGAAACGGAAACAAATCCTGGAGAATGCTGACTCTTGTGACAAGGTCCTGGGCTAAGATCATACCAGTTGTAGTTGTATCACTTAGAGAACAATCTCAGGGAGTTTCATCTGAGGATTCTGGTTTTCTGCTTTGAGGAACAAATATAGTGGAATCTTATTTTTAGATTCTTTGGATTGTAAACCATTGTTCTTAATTCAAAACCCCAGGCATAAAATTGTATTATATAAATGGCAAGACAATGAGATTGACTGTAATTCTGAATTTTCCCCCCAAAATAGCTTCAGAAACAATAGATTGCATTTTGAAATCTTACTATGTGTCATGGCCTGTACTAAGCACTTTATTGTCATTTGGCTCGATTAATCCTAACATTAACCCTACCAAGGTAGTATTACAGATTAAATGTTTATGTCCCCCTCAAAATTATATCTTGAAATTCTATTCCACAAGATGATGGTAATATAGGGTAAGTCTTTTGGACTTCATGAGGTCATGGGGCAGGGCCCTCCCAACAGGATTAGTGCTCTAGATCTCAGAGAGCTAGCTCATCTCTTTCATAATGTGAGGACACAGCAAGAAAGTTCTGCTGATGTAAAAATTGGCCCTCACCAGACACTAAATCTGCTAGCATCCAGATCTTGGGACTTCAGAGTGTGCAGAACTGTAAGTAAAAAATACTTGTGTTGTTTGTAAGCCATCTGGTGTAAAGCTTTTTTGTTACATCAGCACAGACTAAGGTAGATAAGTAGTCCATTACCGTCAAGTTATTGAAGAAAAAACTGAGGCTTAGAAATATGAGACAAATTCTGGGACCAGCAGGTGGTGTCATTATTATGTCACTGGACTATCACATAGTCAGCTATGGTTTGAGTACAAAACTTGATGGCTTAAACCTCATGCCAAGCACATGTACATATCTAAGATCTGAAAGAAGAATAGAGGAGAAGGGAATGCAGCATGGCCATATCCCTGGGGGACAGTGAGTTCTTGCTTTCTATCTCTCTGTTCTCTATATCTTTGGTGAGTGAGTCCACCCTGCAACAAAAATCTATTAAAAAAAAGAGAGAAAGAAAGAAAAAAAAAAAAGAAATATGAGACAAATTTCCCGATATGCAATTCAGTTACACAACTAAAACTAGATTTAACACCAATGCTCCTCACCTATTTTTATATGGTTCAGTTCTCCCATGAGTAACCCAACAAAGACCCTGGTATTCATAGGAAGACTTAAATAGAGGATAAACATTTTTAAAGTTCACTTACTTATTCTATGAGTGAAGGATGTAGACCCCAACAGGATCTTAATGCTACAGCCAACCCCAGCCAGATCTAAACTCAGGTAATATATAACCAGAATTCTCAGGCTGGTCTTTAGACATGAACCATAACTTTCCCTGGTGGATCTGCCTTAAAGAACATCACATATTTCTGCTGCATCACCACTCAGCCCTTATAAAATTATTTAATATGCACAGAAAGCAGACGAAATAGCTCATACAAAAATCTTCATTCTCTGCATGTTACCACAGGCAATTCCATCAGCTTTCCCCCCTCACTCTCCTTCTCCCACCAGCAGATCTAAATGTAGTAGTTTTCAAATGTTTTAGGAAAGCGGCTCTCAAAGTATATTTCCAAGATGAACACCATCAATATCACTTGGGAACATTTAGAAAAGCAAATTCTTAGATCTGACTTGTTTTAATATAACTCTAACATTTTTTTAATTTAAATTTATTTATTTATATTCATTCACTATATATCATTACAGCATACAAAATGAGATTTTCTCTCCAGAATACACTGTATATTGGCTCAATCAAGCACATCAACATACATGTTATTGTCAACAAATAATTTTCCATTTCTTGTTTCCTGTATATTTTGCTTTTTTTTCCCCATCCTTGATTCCCTATTGCTCATCCTCTACCATCTCCCACCCTCCTCCCACACTGTCTCTTGTGTCTATGGTTGCTTTCTATGCCTTTCCTCCCCCACATTTTATTGATTTGCTAATGAACTTAATTAATCTAAATATTTCCAATAGCAAGCGCACCTGATATATACATATCCATGTACACAAGTCTGACTCTAGGCATAAACCTCAGTGAGTAGAATGAACATACTATAAAGTAGCACCTAGCTGGGGCTATACAACTTACTGCAGTCATCGAATATACATTTTTTTTAATTTCAAGAAAAAGTTTTCATTTTTTTCTCCTGAAACTTTTTTTAATTAATTTACATTCATCCACTAAGCATCATCACAGCATACAAATATTTATATCAATATGTATTTGTATATTAATATATATTTATAAATATATGTTGATATATATATATATTTACTCCTATGTCTGACCCTCTGCCCTTTCCCACCCTCTTCTCACACTATGTCTGGTGTCTATAGTTGTCTTCCATTCCTTTTCCCCCCACATTTTATTGATTAGACAATTTCTTAAATAATCTACTTTCAATAGCAAGTTCAGTTGGTAATTTCAAGAAAAGCAGTTTTGAAAGGATAAGAAAATTTGCTTAAAACTTAAAGCCTGCAAACAGGTTAGTATTCTGTTCAAATAGTGGGAGCATGAACCTATTGACAGTTCAACACAGGACAAAAACTCTTAAAACTAGACAACAAAGTCTAGAAGAAAAGCAGCAATATTTTAGTCAAAAGTCACAGAACATTATTTAGGTATGGTAAGGCCAACAGATCAAGAGATAAATGCCTTTACAAAGACAGTTTATCATATACAGTTCCCAAGAAGAGGAGGCATACCATGCTATGGGAGAGACACACAGAGAAACACTCAGGTGGATCAGGAGACAGGAGGAAATCAGAGAATGTGAGTAAGAACACAGGGTGGTTAGTTCTACAGGTATCTGAATAAGTGGTGGATGAGGAGTGAAGGGGACACCATGGGTTTGACTTGCCCCTGAAAAGAGAGGAATGGTGGCAGAAATTGACTTAATAAGTGATTCCATGAGACAAGAAATAGGACACAGAGTGAATAAAAAAATATTCATTTCTCATCTCATAGAAAACAGAAAGGTTGTTTAGCTTCATAAGTCCTGAAGACAGTCCATCTGCTCAGATATTAGTGTCATCAAGGGTGATAGCAGGGAGCTCATGCCCATTTCCATCCACATGGGAGTCTGCAGGCAACAGAAAGCCCAAGAGGGTACCAGAAAATTGCAAGCAACCAGGCCTGTGAGCACCTGTGACACACAAAAAGGGATCTCAGGCCTTCCATAAATGCTGGTCAGAGGAAGATGGGATGAGATTTAGATAGAGCTGAATTCTTAGATTATGCAGGTGAGATAAGAATTGATGGCCCAATTCTTCACATTTTCTGTATCTACATTCTGTCATATAGCCTTGCAGTGCCCTCTCACTCTGCCTTCGAGCTATGTGACTTAGACAAATGAGATGTTAGATGGAATATAGGCAGATGGGGCTAAAAATTCACCTCTGTATTTCCACTCCCTTTCTCTTTTTTCCATTGAAATTTATTTATTTATTATTTATGATTGTGTGATGTATGAAAGAGAAAGAGAGAAGCATATTCTACATGGTCTCATCATGCTGCAGTTCCCTCTCCCTGGCCCTTCAGGTCATTAGGACCTTGGGCATATTGTACACAAGCATCAAGCATGTTTTCAGGCTGAACCAGGGACCCACGCCTGAGGTTGGCCATGCAGTTTCTTTCACTGCAATTCAATTTGCTATTGACTGTACCACAAGGCTGGGTCCACTCCCATTGTTGCATTGCTATATTTGTCAGGCGAACATGCTCCTTTAGATCTGTGACAGTCAACTCATCCCAAGAACTGAAAGAAAGCCCAGGTAAAGCAGATAGAGCAAAAGGTGACTCCCATTGATTTTCACTTCTTGGCATTTGTAGTTTTACATAATTCTCTCAATTTGAGTGCGTATGGGACCTATGGCTTGTTCAAATCAGCAGACTATGTCAAAGATGACAGGAAGTCTCTCATATGATTACATTAGCTTACAATACAGTCTCACTAGAGTCACTCTTGTTTTCCAGCTGGCCTTAGAAGAAGTAAGGAAGCAGCCATATGTGAAATACAGAAAGTCCCAAGTAGGAGGAAACAAAAAAAAAAAAAAAAAGAGGGAGGCCTTTAGAAATAAAGTATCTAGGGACCAGCAGTTAGCGTAATGGCTATGTTGCTGGACTCCCACGTAGTCGACCGCGGTTTGCGTCCCAGACCCTGTGGCTTAAAACTCACGCCGAGTGCATGTGCGTGCGTGCCCAAGATCCCAAGAGAAGGGAGGAGAAGGGATTGCGGCGTGGCCATCCCCCCTGGGGGGTGATTTCTCGCTTTCTGTCTCACTGTCTCTGTCTGTCTGACGAGCGCACGTGCCCTATAACGAAAACCTCTCCAGAAAAAAAAAATAAAGAAAGAAAGTACCTAAATGCTACACCGGTAGGAATCTGAATTCTGCCAATACCTTGAGCAGACTTGAAGCAGACTCTTCCTCAGACAAACATCCACAAAAAGCATAGCCCAGTGAGCACTGATTACAGCCTGGCAAGGCCCAGAAGCAGAGAACCCACCTAAGTCATATCCAGATTCCTAACCCACAGAAAGTGTGAGATAATAAATGTGTATTGTTTTAAGTCACTATACTTGTGTAATTTGTTATGCAGCAATAGATAATTAATTCAATAACTGAGACAAGAACCACCCAGCTGACCCAGAGTTTTATGAATTAAATAAATGTTTATGGTTGTGTGTCACTAAGTTTTAGGGTGGAGCCAAGTTGCTTCCAGCCATCTCAACTCTGGCAGGCTAGATGAGACAACCACCAAGGTATGAGAGCCATCCCAGCCAACATCATCAGAGTAAACCATTTAGCCAAATATGACCACAGACACACAAGCGAGGCCTGCCAAAATCCGCTGAGTCCAGCACTGATCAACTGAAACCCAATAACTCATAAGCAAACTGTTTATGGCTTTGTTTTACTTGGGTTTTGTGATCATTACACAGCATCGTTATAGCAATAGTTAGCTGATACAGTCACAGCGACATTTATCTGTTATTACTTTTATACCCCTAGGCATGTAAGACTTCAGGAAATTGGAAATTAACTAAAATAGAGTGTGATAAAAATTCATTATAAGTCAGATATTCGTATCTAGTATCTTAACAGCAAATTCCTACACTCTTTAGTCAGTCATACCTAAGGCAAATACCTCTGTTGTGGCACATCTGGGTTACTGTTTTATCATCATCCTTTGATTTAATTTGTTTCTCCAACTTCTATCTCATGCCAATGATCGATTCCTTGTATCCAGCTTTTATTACTAACTGTTGAAAAATATGTCTCCAATTCTCAGAATTCATGATTTATGAACATATATACATATACACATGCACATACATACACACCATTAACGTATATCCAGGGTTCTTGTTACAGCTTTTTGTATCTACAGTAGTGCTATTAATTGAGGTGTTCTTTTTTTTTTTTTCCTTTCTATATTCATTGTAAATTCTAGCCTTTAGCACTGAGTATGAGGAAATATCTCAGATACTGCAACGTTATAGACTCCGTTCCAAGGCCTCTCTGTTCACGGGCTCTTTTGTGCTCTCAACTATGTGCATACTTCCTTCTCCATTCTGGCAGTTGAAGATATTTATGCCCTTTGATCTTAGTTAAGATGAAAGCACAGCATAGCCAGTGCTTATTGCTGTCTGATGAGACCTAGAAACACAGAACCCAAATAAGTCACATCCAGGTAAGGAATTCTAAATTGAAAATGCCTTTAAAATAATTTTATTACAGATGTCAGTGGCAAGTCCAGACGCTTCCCGCACTGAAATGTTCGATCTCTAACCTGATGCAACTACCTGGGGAGTTCCTTTATATCGTTTCAGGCCCTCCTAACAGACAACTAAACTAGCTACCATGTGGAGTTACTTTTATAAAAGAAAAGTTTCTTTAATGTACATAAAATACTAATATTAGGGCAGGACGTGGGGTGCTTTTGTGCTGATATGAGTGTTGGTGTATTTTTATTTCATTTTTGTCTTTCAGGTATCTTCTATAGTATTTGTTTGTTTTAACATACCCACCAAAAATGGCTAAAATAAAATGATGGTCAATATTAAGTTTTGACAAGGGGGTGGAGAAAACGTGAACTCTCATTTATTATAGGTTGATGTGTAAGTGATTCAACCTCTATGGAAAGCTGTTTGGCAATATTCACTAATAATAAATGTATGCACAACCTAAAACCCAGAAGTGTCACTCCAATATACATAGACTTGTGCAGAAATGCTCACAGTAGCACCATTCACAATACCCAAACTAATAACAGAAATGCCATATCATTCAAATGAATAGGTAAATTTGCCTTATTCACACAATAAACAAACTGTGGTTTATTCATATACTATTGAGCTATTAGAATGAATGAACGTCAACGTACACACAATAACATGAATGTACTTCACAAATATGTAAAGTGAATGAAGCCAGTTACAAAAGATAGCATCCTATATTACTCTATTTCCATCACGTTAAAAGCACAGACAAAATCTATTGATTCTGGTAGGAGTTAAGCTACTGGCTATCTTTGGAGGAAGAGGATAGTAGTGACTAGAAGGGAACATAAAGAGGGCTAGGATTCTGGAAATATTGTTTCTTGATCTGAATATTGGTTGCGTGAATGTGTTTAGTTTTGAAAATTCATCAAGCTGTATGTTTGCACTACATGCACTTTTCTGAGTGTATATATAAAATATGTATACATATATGTATATACATTTATGTATATTTAATTGCTTTCTAATACTAGAATACATTTAATTTAATAAATCTATGCTAATTCCCTGCTATTAACTTCAAGTCCATCTAATCCCAGTATGATGAGTAAACTACTGTGAAAGACCCTATGAAGTAATAGAGAAAACGTGATTTTTTTTCTTTTCTCAAATCCACTTCTACACTAACACCTAAGAGACTGTTGCCCTCAATGTAAGATATTTGGCAGTTCATCCACTTTGCTTGTCAGCCAAACTCATCACATTAGCAACTTTAATGTTGCTTCAAGAGTTGGGACCAGCAGTTGGCATAATGGCTATGTTGCTGGACTCCCATATAGTCGACTGCAGTTCAAGTCGTGCACCCAGTGGCTTAAACTCATGTTGGGCGCACGTGAGTGCATGCCCAAAATTCTGAGAAAAGAATGGAGGAGAAAGGATTGTGGCATGGCCATCCCCCTTGGGGGGTGATTTCTCACTTCCTGTCTCTCTGTTTCTGTCTTTCTGGTGAGCGCACATGCCCATAGCAACAAACTCTCCAAAAAAAAAAAAAAAAAAAAAAAAGGAGTTACAAAGACATTCTCCTTATAACATGAAGTCTCCTTATCTTGTAAAGATCCCAGGAGGATATTTTCTATCCAATGTAACAACCCTACTAACCTTAGACCAGGAAGCGACATCTCAGAACAGAGTAATCCTGTAGGAAAAGAAATAAAAAACTGGTCCTAGTAGAAGTAGTCAGTGTATCAATCATCATTTTCTACATTCAGAAATCTAAATATTTGGGAAATGGCCATTTTTTTCTGTTTAACAGTTGAAGGAACAAGACCATGGGCTTTTGACAAAGTAATACATCTAAAGTGTAGCCTAACACTATTCATAGCCTACCACCAATGGGTTTCCATCCAATTCTCTTTAGCTTTCACACCTTGTCATATAAGCTGAAGTAGGGATATCTGTTTTATTGGGCTAACTCTTGAACACTAGAGATCATTCTGCCCAATAGTCCTGTGACTAAATTTCTTCTTCCTATGCAAGTCATACCTATAGGTTTCAGTTTTAGAATAGAGACGTTTTGTATATGGAGTCATTTCCTCTCTGTTTACCTAAACCATGGCCCTAAACAACATAGAGTTGTTCGTTGTGAGAGATCCTCAAATGTTTATTTTTTTCCTTTTTCTTTTTTTAAATTAACCAATTTACTTAATTTACATTTAATTATCATACATTTTACAGCATATGACATGGATTTTCAAAGCATAAATGTATACTGCATGTCAAGCAAGTCAAAGATATTACTGTATGCAATAACTTTCCATGCTTGTAACTGTTCATTTCTTTTTTCCTGAGACAATTTCTGTCATTCACAAATATTTTAAAATATAAACTTCCTCCATAATAACTGCAGAAAATTCCTTGGACTTAGTGTACTAGATTCTCTTAAAATGTTCTACAATTAATGCACTTTGTAAGAAGACCACCAAACACAAGGAAATACAAGCCCAAGGGAGGAATATTAACATTATCAACTATTTCAAATATCAATCATAGTATTGAAATGTGAAATACTTGGTTCTCCCTGAACCAGCTGCATGAGCATCACCTGGGGATTTATTAAAAATGCCATTATTGGGCCACAACCCACAGATAAAAAAAACAGAATCAGAAATTCAGTAGGTGGAGCTTAGTCATCTCCTTATTAATAAGTCCTCCAGATAATTCTGATACAGCTAAAATTTGAAAATATCTATTAAAATAGGACCAGGCAGGAATTAGCAGGTGATGTGGTTGTTAAAGCACTGGACTCCAACATGGGTAACTATGGTTCAAGTCCCAGATCTGGCAACTTAAAAATCACTCCAGGTGTGTGTGTGCATGCCCAAAATCCCAGGAAGAGAATGGAGGAGAAGGGATTGTGGCATGGTCATTCCCTCTAGTGGGTGGTTTATTTTCTCTTTTTCTCTGGTGAACACATGTGCCCTATGGCAAAAACCTAGAAAAAAAGAAAGAAAGAAAGAAAGAAAGAAAGAAAGAAAGAAAGAAAGAAAGAAAGAAAGAAAGAAAGAGGGAGGAAGAGAGGGAGGGAGGGAGGGAAGAAGGGAGTGAGCACCAGGCTGTGGCATAGCAGTAATACAAATGGGTCCACACATGCAAGGTCTTATGTTTGTAGTACTGGACCTCCCTGAGAACACTGGGCTCATGGGCACAATTGCCCATGATCCAGGCTGGCTGAGACTGGGGGTAAATTATGGCATGAAAACCCTATGGGGGAGGGGGGGTGCCTGCCTGCCTGCCTGCTTGCCTTTCTCTCTCTCTCTCTCTCTCAGAGGAAATGAAACTTAAGGAAAAAAGAGAGAAAAAGTATACAAAATATTAAAAGTATTCAAAGAATAGTACAGCACAACAAACTCAAGTTGAAAGAAGAAAAGATAAGGGGTCTGGGCAGTGGCATATCAGTAGAATATCTGGACCCACATGGAAGGGGTCCCAGGGCATGCCTGGCATACATGTACATGTGCCCATGATCTGGGCCAGCTTCGACTGTGGGTGGATTGTGGTACAGGTACCCTTTTGGGAGTGCCTGTCTCTGTCTCTGTCTTTCATTCTCTTTCTCAACAAAACAAGCAAAATATGAGCAGTAATTTATAAAGAAGGATAAACAAAACCCAAAACATGAAAAGCAAGCTTTTATTTTTCCATGAAAACAAATTTTTGTTCACATTTGTAATTCTCTTGGTTGTAAACACTTCATAAAGTGTTTCATAGAGAGGAATTATTTGGTCAGAAGTGCCCTGAAGAGCAGTGTAGCAGACATTAGTAGCTGGGAACTACTCTTTCATTTATTTCCAGTCTTTTTGATTTTCCAGTATTTTAATCTTAATCTTCTAACTTACTCTTTCTTCTTCCTCCTCTTTTTGGGGATTTATATTGGCCAATATTACCCCTATTACTGATAATTCCCTTCTGGAGGTCCTCAGGTTATAACCCCTCACATTTCAGATCCATCCTCCATACTAAATGTACACACATGCCTGTAATATTCAGGGAGGTATCCAGATGCAAACCCAGAATTGTCCCATGTGGATCAGCCTCATAGTTCTGGTGTTATAGTACTGTGCTACTATTCAGTTCCTAATGAATGATATAGCTTTTAAGTCAAAAGAGCATTGAAAAGTCCAGACTGCTTTTATATACATATTATCTTTTTATTAGGTACAATTTATCAAAGATAAGAATGCTCGGGACCAGAAGTTGGTGTAATGGCTATATCGCTGAACTCCTATATAGTCAACTGCAGTTTGAGTCCCGGATCCAGTGGCTTAAACTCACGCTGGGCGCATGTGCGTGCGTGCCCAAGGTCCCAAGAGGAGAATGAAGAAGGTATTGCAGCGTGGCCATCCACCCTGGGGGGTGATTTCTCGCTTTCTGTCTCTCTGTCTCTCTCTGACTTTCTGGTGATTGCACGTGCCCTATAGCAAAAATCTCTTTAAAAAAAAATGCTATCTTTATAGTTCTAACATTAGATCCTATACATGGAAGCACTCAACAAATAAAACCTTGTTGAACTAACATTGGTGATCTTTCAACTGCTATACTCTATAAGAGAAGCACAACAGCTTTCCCAACCATTTTAAAGATGTAAAATGGGGTAAGAGATGACGCAGATCTTAGTGCATGCACCAAGACTTAGCTAACCCAACTGTCTGTGTCTCAGGCCTCATGACACCACCAGTTACAATGATGAAAACCAAACCATTGACAGCAATATTGAAGGAAATACAAAGCAATTGGCCTCAATTGCCCAGCATGGCTTCCCAAGGCCAGTGAACAACATGCTTTGCAATCCAGCTGGGGAGTCTATCTCTCTGACCTCTTGCACCAAGGAATTCCTCTGGTTGCTATTTCGAACTTTTTCAATTGTGCAACTCTGTTCCTCGGATGGGAGATCTGTTAACATGCTTGAGAATTTGTTGCCCTTCTCTTGAGTTAAACCATTAATCTTTGGACAAGAGACAGTTCTCATCAGCGATTTAAATCCTGTGCAGAAGCTTTGGGCGGATATTAAACAGGCCAGTAGACTAGAACTTCACATGGTCAGCATTACCCACCATCCAGGAGGGATACAAAGCAAAGCTTGTTCAGAGAGTGACTGTCCCAATTTTAAATCTAAAAGACATATGAACACAAAACTCAGTAGCAACATAAAGAGGCAAACCGTTGGTGCCCACAATAAAGAAAAAGCATATCTGGTACAAGATCCAGGATTCAGCTTGTTGAACTAGCAGTACAGCTCTGATGCAAAAACACCACAGTATACCCTTTGAGAAAAACTGAGGAATCACAATATATAATATTCTAGCTCTAGGCTGAGGCTGAAAACCAAGCCCAAATCTCCCATATGTATGACAAACAAAAAAGAGAACATTTTGACTGTTCAAATTCATTAGTGCTATCTTCTTAACTGACTATAATAGAGGCATTTTCTTTCTTCTTCTCAATACTGTGACCATAATGTCACTGTTCTTGGATCACTCTTAGCCTCAACTACTGATGTGTTGTGTAATCACTGAGACAAATCCTATAATCTTTGTTTCCCAGACTCCCATACCAGCTGAATTCCAGCCAGGTTTGCCCAATAGGCGATCCTGGGAGGAGACTGTAACATGGTAAGAAGGAAGGCAGGGTATTTCTCCAACTCCTTCTATGTTGCTGATGATTTTTCAGAAAGCAACTATGCCTTCTCCACAGTTCTGGTTACTGTCATAGAGGCTGCTAATGGTCCAGCTTTTGCAAGATGGGCTTAACTTTCAGTTTCAGGGTACCACTGCTCCCTGGGTTGTTAGCCCCAGGTGTAATAATGGCATCCTGCTGTTGCTACTCTCCATATTTCTTCACTAGCTTCTTTCTGACTTCTTGGAACCTCCATCAACTATGTACCTAATTGCCTGTCTTACATTCTTCTGGATTCAAACCACATTAGGCTCTGTTCTTCTGACTGATTCCTAATTGATATCTGGGACAGCTTCATGCCATCCAGCCTGTACATTACTCTTAGGCTAGGGACCACAACACCTTTCAAAGAGGTGATAAAGCTCTCACTTAACCACTATCCACTATCCACCAGTTGACTCTGGTGCTCTGGTTGGCCAGGTAGGGTGCTCACCTTCTCTTAACACCCCCTTCTCATCTCTTCTGAAGCTCTAAAATCAGAGACAAAACACAACACTGGATTTAGCTTGTCTTCTATTAGCTGTGCTTCCTATCTCCAGAATATGATATTTATGAGGAATCAACAAGTTCAAAATGTATAAGAACTGAAGTTCTTACATTTCAATAGCAACCTTCAACATTAAACCCAGTATGATGTTATGAGGGGAATTTCAGAAGGAAAAAAGAGATAAATATTTTGATACAGGTACATTTTTCTGATAGACCCAGGATCATACTTGTGAGCAACTGCCTATTCTAGTTAGCAAAGAAGATGCTCAGTCTACCCTGGGTTATGAGGAGGAAGACTATAAAGAGAAAGATAGAGAGAAGCTATTCAATCACTAAACAGCAGGTGACCGTCACTGAATGCTTACTGTATTCGAGGCATTATCCTAAATATTCTGTGTGTATTGTTTCATTTCATTCTGACAGCATCACCATGAGGTGTGTATTATTAGTACTTTATATTTTTAAAACAAATATAGATATAGCACATAGAAAATTTAAGTTAAGTGCACAAGATTATAGACTTGGTGAACAGGGGAGCCAGGATTCAAGATAAGATTATAGGGCTCCATGCTACATCACCTTGCAAAAGTGAGTCAAGCCAAAGAAATGCCCAGCTATAACGATGCATACTGCTAAGACACTGTGTTTTACAGGCTGTATCCACACAGGATGTCTGGGTTTGGTTCCTGGTTCCACTTAAAGGCCAGGTATGTTGATGTGCACCTGTAATCCCAGTTACTCAAGGGTGATAGCAGGAAGATCACAAGCTAGAGGCTGACCTGGGAGAAATAGCTAGATTCTATCTTAAAAAAGAACCACACATGGAACTACGCACCTATAGTCCCAGCTCAGAGGCTGAAGTAAAAAGATTACAACAGCAAACCTTAAACAAACAAGGAGAGATAAAGACAGCAAGAAAAGCTATCATGTTATATTACTAATAAAACATAAAACAGTACCTCCCTGTTTTCTTTCCTTTTTCTCTGAAATTTCCCTGACTGCCCACATTTATAACCTACCCTGTGTATTTGTTCCAGGAAAAGCCAATCATTCAGTCATGGGGACACTGCAGAGGTGATGGCTTCAATGGGGAGATAGCATAATTAGCAACATGGAAGGGATCTGTTCTGTTATCACAGCCTGGTGGTGATTTTTTCAGGCGTGATGACTTTGCAAGGCTGGAGACACGCTTCCTCAGGAAGAGGGAGAGTGACAGAAACATTTCCTCTCTCTGGAGACAGGATTTAGCCAAGACATGGTCATGAGGGAGGGACTTCACCGCCACAATTTAACCCATAGCTTTAACAACTGCAACATAATAACCTGTGGTATAGTTTATATGTTCTAATCTCAGAATATGGACCATAATGCATTACAAGATGTATGCAGCATTTACTTTGTATGAAAATTCCAAGGAAGTCGCCAATAAAATTAGTAGCAATAGTAGAAACAAAGAAAGTTATACTATAAAATACTGTTGTGATTCTAGTTTACCTTATGTTCTTGAAGATGCTGGGTATGTGTCTAGGGAAAATAAATCTGTCGAAAGCCTCTGGAAAATTGACAACAAACTCAACTGAAAAAAGAAAATTTTTAAAAATTGTATTGACTCAATAGCCAATGACTGTTAGATCTAATGTCCTCATAACATTTTGTATTCATGAACTTCCGGGGTAGACATCTTTCAAAAAAAAAAAAAAAAAAAAAAAAAAAAAACCAACAACCAACACCAGTACAACCCACAAACAGTGGTCCAGAGCTCAGACCAATTCCTTACCCAATGACAACTGACAAAAGACCTCCTATTTCACCTTCCTCTTTTAATTCTTCCATACTCTCTTATTTCTCTGATAAAATTGATTAGACAGATGTCGTCACATGTTCATCTGAAGATGCTGGGTCATGTGATCACCCTGGAATATGTGAGTAGAGTCAGTTCTCCCAAGGCACATGAGCTGATTATGGAGTAAGAAAGGTCTTCAAAAAAACATATTAATGCAGGGCTAGCAGATGGCGTGGTGGTTAGTGGTGCTGGATTCCCACATGGCCAAGCATGGTTTGAGTCCCAGACATGGTTGCTTGCTTTCTTGCTTTCCCTCTCTCTCTCTTTCTCTCTGATCAAATTGAAATAATGATAATAATACATAAAGCTAAATATTTTTTTTAAATATTAATGCTTTTATCAGAAAAAGAAAAGAAATACTGAACATAAAAACAACAGTGAATAGAGTAGCCTCCTTTTAATACTTTGGTTAAAATAAAAAGGTAAGAAAAGCAATCTTACAAAAATAAACGATTGAATTATTCATTCAGTCATTCACAAACTAGTCATTTACTTGAGCCTCTAATAAGATCTGACTCTATGCATACAAATGCCTTACTTTTCAATTAATTTCAGGGGGTGTTTCTAATGAAGTTTATATACAATAAAATTTAAGATTTTAAGTTAAAAATATGAAGAGTAAGTATTGAAAAAAAGATTGTCCCTGGGGATGAATGGAAGTGCAACAGTAACACAATGTCTTCTGTGGTTGGTTGCATGTGAATTTTATAGGTTTGTGTCTGGGGATCTCTCTGAACTTGCTAGACACACATGTGCCCATGATTCAGGGCTGGATAAAGCATGGGTGGATTGGGAGTAAAGACCCTATTGGGGTGCTACCTGAATCTTGCACTCTTTCTCCCTTTCTAGCATGCTCCTGGAAGAAAGAAATAAACTTTAAAATAAATGAGTGTAGACCAGTTGGTAGCATGGTAGTAAAGGTACTGGATTCCCACATGGCCAACTGTGGTCTGAGTCCTAGACTAGGTAGCTTGAAAATCACAATAGATAGATGATAGATAGATAGATAGATAGATAGATAGATAGATAGATAGATAAATGTTTTAAAAATAAGTGTTTTCAGTCCTCCTCAAATGCCTTTTTTATTCCCTTACTTTTCTTCACCATACATACACTTAGATTCAATAATATTCACTACTTTGGGACCAGCAGTTGGTATAATGGCTATGTCACTGGACTCCCATGTAGTCGACCATGATTTGAATCCTGCACCCAGTGGCTTAAACTCTCACCAGGCATGTGTGCATGTGTGCCCAAGATCCTGAGAGGAGAATGGAGGAGAAGGGCCATCCCCCCTGGGAGGTGAGTTCTCGCTTTCTGTTTGTCTCTGTCTTTTTGGCTAGTTCACACACCCTATAGAAACCCCCTTCAAAAATAATAAAATTCACCAGTCAACCATAAAAAACAATGAGACCCTGGCATTTGATAGAAAGTATATGAATATGGATGATTTACTGTTAAGTGAAGCAAGCCAGATTATGATAGAGAGGCCTTGTATGTCCCTACTCAAGATGTACCAACTATCTGTACTCTATGGTAGAAACTGAAAGACTAGAAGGTATAAAGGCATGGAGAGTAACTGTAGATACCAGAGACAGTGTGGGAGGAGGGTAGGATGGGGAAGGGTGAGAGGGAGGAAATGAAGGAGAAAAACAAAGAAGCAAAACATTTAAAGGACCCAAAAATGGAAAATTATCTGTTGATGATAATATACATGGTAATATCTTTGACTGAATCAATTTACAATGTATTTATGATAGGAAAATTCAGTTGGTATACTCTACACAGTGACTGAATGTCAAAAAAATAAGAAAAAAAAATATTTAGTAGTCTTTTTTTTCCCCCCAAAACAAATCCTTAAAATTAAGTTGGGTTATTTTTCTTCTATGAACTAAAATTCTAAATCCGTGTAATTACTTAAATACTTTCCTACAAAAGCCATTGAAATATCTAATCTTCTCAATGTTTTTCAAACAATTATTCAGAAATAGAGATATATATCTCACCATGTTTTCTACATTGAGTCCCAAAGACTGGAGTAGATAGCAAAAGAAATGGGACAAAGTGGAAATACACAAACTCCATGCTGCATTTGTTCTGCATTTTTCTTTCATACGGTATCATTTGTGACTCCAAACCCCAAGCAGCTCAGGCCAGGAGTATGTGTATTTGTTTTGGCACTGCCTGAGTTATTGTATGAGCCTCTTACGCTTGCTGAGTTCAAGGAACAATAAATAATAATCATGAGAAGGGGCAGTTTGATGGTATGACTCAGTGGAAGTTGGGAGCTAAGGTGGCAGTTGACCCCAACTGTAAAATTCACATTTCACATTGGTTACAGCCCTGAAGTTAAATTGGGCAAGAATAGAAGAGGGTTTGTTTTCTTCTTTTTAATAGTAGAATGACATTGAAATGAGTTGGAAGAGAAAAATACAGTGTTCCACTGTTTCTTTCACTGGCCAGATAGTGGAGGTGGCAGTGCAACAAAGTGAGAATGGCAGAGCCAATGTAGCCACAAATTTCTGCTGTCAGAAAATTTTACAGTCAGGATCAATCACAGAACAATATGTTCAAATGAAAGGATTTTCTTCGTCATGTCACTTTAATATCCTTCTAGATCATAGTTAGCTTATTTTATATATGACTCTTTTCTAATAAAAAAGAAAAGCAGGCCAGCAGTTGGCATGCATTCCTATATGGCTGAGCATGGTTCAAATTCTGGACCTGGTGGCTTCAATTTCACATGAGGTGCATGTGCATGCATGTTCAAAATCCCAGGAAGAGAATGGAAGAGAAGGGATTACTACATGATAATCCCCCCTTGGAGGCCCAAGGGGAGGTTTTTCACTTTCCCTCTCATTGCCTCTGTCTCTCTCTAGTGAGTACACACATCCTATGACAAAACCTTAAAACAACAACAAAAGACATGTAAACCAATGGAACAGAATAGAGAGCCTGGAAATAAATGCCAAAACATACAGCCAACTGATTTTTGACAAAGTGCACCAGATAATTCAGTGAGGAAAAGAAAATCTCTTCAGCAAATGGTGCTAGAAAAACAGGGTATCCACTTGCAGAAAAATAAAATTGGGACTCCTATCTCTCACCACCAACAAAAGGAAGTTCAATAATGCTTGTTGCATTGGGAACCAGCAGTTAGTGTAATGGCTATGTCGCTGGACTCCTACGTAGTCGGCCGCGGTTCGTGTCCTGGACCCGGTGGCTTAAAACTCACGCCGGGCGCGTGTGCGTGCGTGCCCAAGATCCTGAGAGGAGAATGGAGTAGAAGGGATTGTGGCGTGACCATCCCCCCTGGGGGGTGATTTCTCGCTTTCTGTCTCTATGTCTCTCTCTGTCTGTCTGGTGAGCGCACACGCCCTACAGTGAAAATCTCTCCAAAAAAAAAATAAATAATGCTTGTTGCATTGAATCAGAAATTGGAAATACTCATCATTGGACAGGGCTTTGACTGAATGTCATACCTGAAGATTAATCAGAAAACTATGGAACTAAGGTGAATCCCAAGTAAGCAAACAGAAGCCCTTAGAAAGATGGCCTGGCACCATAAATAGTTCTGCCTGGCAGAGAGGATTAGAGAAGATATATGAAAGAATTTATAACATAAAACAACCTGGACTTTTCCAATCCAGCATTGTAATCAGTAGAGATTGCAAAAGAGCAACCACACCAGAGGATTATCTTGAGAAAGACTTTGAAGGAAGAAAAAGAAACTGATCTTTGCTAGCAGATGGTATATCACAGACTACTTGGTAGGCAGGGCTGAATTGAGGTTGATGTGTGACTAGTGTGCTGGGCATTTGCTTTTCAACAATTTGAGTAGTTGGCATGTATATATTTTCTTAAAAATATTTAAAGCCTGTCTCTGTTGTTATAGTCACAAACAAAATTATAAGAAATATTTTGAACATTATCTTTAAAATTAATAATCCTGAAATTTTGAAAAGTGCTTATTAACTGTCAAGAACTATGAAGTATGAGCAAAATTTTTTTGATATGGAAAGTAAATGTTGGTGGAAAAATGTAAAAATAAATAAATAAGAGGAAAAAAATTGTCAACCCAATTAAAAGATGGGCAAATGAGCTGAACAGACAACTCTCTAAGGAAGACATACAAACAGCCAAAAAGCATATGAAAAAATACTCAAATACTCATCTCTTATCATGAAGGAAATGGAAAGGAAAACCACAATGAGATACCACATAATCCCAGTCAGAATGGCTAAGAGTAAAAAAAAAAAAAAAAAGAAAAAGAAATAAAGAAAAGAAAAGAAAAAAAAAAAGAATGACAAGGGTGGGTGATATTGTGGAAAAAAGGGAGCTCTCCTACACTATTGATGGAAATGTAAATTAGTATACCACTATAGTGAATGGTACGGAGATTCCTCAAAGACCTACAAATAGAACTATTTTATGATCCTGGAATTCCACTCCTGGATATCTACCCAAAGGATAGGAATGCACTCAGTTGGAAAAAATGCTCACACATCGATGTTTATTGCAGCATTATTCACAATTACTATGACATGGACCCAACCCAAATGGACACAGGCAAATGGATTGAAAACATCTTCACAGAATCTTATATAAAGTGGAAATAAGGTTGATAAGAAAAATAAACAACAGTTTATAAAAAAAAATGTAGTCCATATACACTACAGAATACTACTCGGTCATAAAAAAAACGAGACCTCTAGCATTTGATAGAAAGTGGACAAATGTGGAAGATTTACTACTAAGTGAAGTGAGCCAGACTATGAAAGAGAGTATGATCTCACTTCATACATACCGAGTCTGTACTCTATGGTAGAAACTGAAACACTGGATGGTATAAAGGCATGGAGAGCAACTGTAGATACCAGAGACGGTGTGGGAGGAGGGTGGGAAATGGCAAAGGGCGAGAGGGGTAGAATCAAGGGGAGAAAAAAAAAAGTAAAACATTTAAGAAACACAAAATGGAAAATTATCTGCTGAAGATAATATGTATGATAATATCTTGTATTGAGCCATTATACGGTGTATTCTGGATGGCAAAATTCATTTTGTATGTTGTGATGATACAGTGAGTGAATGTAATATATATATATAT